>NW_010517232.1:9713-15210 GCF_000687285.1 Phaethon lepturus
TTCCCTCTTTCAAATGGCAGATGGAGCAGAAACCAGGGTATGTTAGTACTACTGCTCAAACGTGAATGAAAAATGCTAACCGTAAATAAAGAATTTCAATTCCTTTGTTCAAAATAGGCAGTGGAGGTTGTCCTATGGAGCTGAAATGTGCTTTTTCCTTCTGCAATTTGCTTTAAAAATGTTAATGCTGCCTCGAGTTAGAATATTGAGTTCTGCTCTGCTTTGGGAAGAATGTAGTGTTTATGCCTCTGGGGGTCCTGAAGAAAAATTGCTTGGGTAGGCTTTATATTATTCTCCAGTAACTGGGGCTGGTGTGATTATATTGACATAACAGAAGTCTACGAAATCTGACCCACCACAAGTATACTGACTTTGGAAAAACTCCCAGCTTTTTTACATGTTTTTTTTGAATTTTCTACCTACTAAGTCCCTATGTTGCACTCTAAACACTTCTAAGCCTTTGAATACAGCTTCAGAGTCCACCTTGGACGCTAGCTCAGGATAAACTGAGCTTATAAGTAAATTCACAGCCTAGCTGAGTCAACGTTAGCTTATCCAAATAGGCAAGCCCGCAGGCAGAGCTCCGTTACAGACACAGCAAGTGACTGGCTTTATTTCAAGGCTCCATCATGCCACCAAGCCCAGGCTTCTAACTTCCCCAGCCCGGCTGGCCAGGTGGCAGAAGTTCAAACAGCGTTGCATCCCCACATTGCTTCCTTATCAGAAAAATGAATATCCCCAACAAGTTGGCTCGTCACCTCTACCTCTAAGACCTCCTCTTCATTCACTTTGCTACTAGTTCACTTTGTACTAGTTACTAAAGGTCCCTTTCATAGTTGTGTTCCTTTAGTGATGAGTAATCAGCCACTCAAAATGTCTATGTATAGCCCTGGGGCTGATGACTTCATCCTGTGCCTGCATTCTCAAAACCTCTCCTGTCCTCTTGTGAGAGTTCACTCTACACATTCTTATTTTAGGATCATTGATAGTTCAGCCTTCATGGTAATGGTCACTTAGAATAAATTATTTATAATTTATAATTTAACCACTTAACTTGGTAAGTGTTTGTTATTAGTATCTGTGGCAGTACCACCAGCATGTTACCAAAATTGCTTTACAACAATAAATGTTGTATTTATGTACAGCCATTCATGTACAGCCACTCCTCCAAAACGGCTGATAAAGCTAGAAAACTCTTACCAACCTGTCACCTGCTTTTCTGCAGCTGCTAGCCAGCTTTTGTGTTGCAGTGCTCCTCCTGTGTCCGTCCACCCGCTCGCTGCTGAGAAAGGAGCTTGCAGAACTGCTGGGTTAGGCTTCAAGTTTCTGCACTTCCCTCCTGTCATGTCAGTCATTTTGGGTGGCCTCCTTTTGCTCACGTATTTTTGCACTCGTTATCCCACTTCCCATTTTCCACATCACATCTTTCTTTTCCCCCTCATTTTCTTTCCCTTTTGAGCAACTATCCTGAGTACTAAAATAGTAATTTGGTTTGGAGACTCTGGTGTCCTTGCTGCTGGCTGTGTAACTGGGATAGTTGTTTCTCAAGACTGACATCTTCAGTGTTCTCTCACACAGGCTATGTATTTGTTTCTGTACAAGGTAAAATAGAGGTTGCAATGAGCAGCTGAAGGTGTAGCGGTGAGATGTGGGCAAGCTGCCAATATCTCTTGCTCAGGAATCAGTATTTTTTGATTCCATTTAGTTCACTTTGGAAGCAGTGTGAATAGGCAAATAAGTATTTCTCCTCTGGGCCTATGGTCAACAAGATGAGAATCATTAAAATATTTTCTCCATGCCATGCTTCTGCAGAAAAAGTGTTGCTGGAGGATGACATTTGCCATACTTCCAAAGGCTGTATGAAAATTATAAGCTGAAGATATTGTCCTGATAAATACTGAGCCCCTCACCTGAATATAAATTTTCATTTTCTTCTGACAAACCTCAATGGTAATTTCATCTGCTTTTGCAAATGACCCGATCACTACCAAACACGTCACTTGAGCAAATCCTCCAGACCTTTGCTCTATATGACCGTAGCGTTGCTCAGCAATTCATAGCTGGTATTATAGACTGATGGCATCCTGAAAGAGGTCCCCAAACTCACTGTCAGCCCAGGGCGGCTAGTTTCAGTCAGCGTCTGCAATGAGGGGATGAGCTGTGCAAGTTGTATCGCAGATTGGATGGAGTTATGATGCTCATTTAGCTGCTCTGAGGGCACCAGAAGGCATTGCCCTCCCAAAAGCCTCTCCAAGGTGAGAGCTGGGGAGGGAAGGGTATCTTTTCCAGCCATCAGGGTACCTCCAGGATGCTCTGACACTGAGAAATTGGATCACTGTAGGAGAAGTGCACCTCTGATTACTTTCAACTCCCTTCACAAGGCTGAGCAATGCACACTGTAATTGCAGGTACTTGTCTCACGGTGTGCCTCAGAAAAAAAAGCCACCCCAGTTCAGACGGCAGGTACGTACAGTAGCTCAAAAGGGAAAAAGAGGTATCTAGCTTTTCATAATGATTTATCTTTGAGATGACTACTAAACCTACCGGTTTTATAGCTGCACGTGGGGACTAATTGGGGGGGTGGTTTGACTCAAATGCAAACAGCTCAAATGTTTCCTGTAGTTTTTGCTTGGGCAGTGAATAGATAAAGGTGAGGAGAAGAAGGACTTTATTATTTTCTCTTCATTTGGAAATGGCCCTTTTCACAATAACACATTACAGAATCTATATCCTTTTCCTCAAAACTACTACTGTGCTATAACTTTCCCCAAAAGTGAAAAACCCTGACCTAGTTAAATTTTTGCTAGAAAAATAAATGCTCATATTGTCATAAAGTATGTATTGGTGGTGTATTATTTACTTGGTTATTATTTAGTTGGTTTGACAAGTACAACAGGAAATGGTCCCCTCTATAATTTTGACTTTACTCTTTTTTAAAATGGAGGAAAATGCCACTGTACTTCAGTTAGTGAGACTAATATGACTGTGGCCATAGATACAGTTAAACTGCCTGTATTGTTCCTTTTATTCCTTTCTACAATGTCACCACCACTGCCACTTACAAAATTTTATGTAATGCGCAGCTACCTGAAACAGCTGTATAAATAGACATTTTAACTACCGCAGGGCTAATTCCTCCCTGCTGTGATCCCTTTGCTTACAGTGACTTACCTCCAGCAGTGATTTGGCATGAATAGTGACACACCTGACATTTGTTCCCATAAGTGCTCCATCTACTTAGAGAGATGATGTTTCAATTAGAAATTTCTAGCAGGTCAACCAAACAGAAGCACATGAAAACAGACAGAGTAAGTTACCCACATTGTTAGATCCAGCTGTTGGGGCGCTCAGCAGGGGACTTAGCTGCATGTGTTTTGGTAATGTTAATGGGAATCGCACATTTCTCTTCCCTCATATCATTGACATTGTACTCCCTTATGGCTAGAGCTGAGCAGATCTCAGAACTTTTATTTTCCTGGCATTTTGCAAGCCCTCCGAGCATTTTGCCGTCTGCAAGCATTCCTCTTGCCCACCTCTGTCTGCCCTCCCTTTTCCTTATACATCTCCTAAACCCTCTGCCAGTTTTATACCCTCTGCCATTTATATATCCCAGCTGCACATAGCAGCTCCAATTGCAATTGGAATCCTACAGTGTTACCCACTGCAAACATAATAAAGAGACTAACTTCAAAAAGAACCATGTAAGTAGAAAAAACACTCACAGGAGAGGCAGAGATTGATGGTAAATCCAGATTTGTTGCTCTTTAATGTAATCTGTCTATCTGATTAGGCTAGTTCTTCCTCACAGGTATAGTTTCCCCCAGGTCATTCTCCTTTCCCAGATGTTTCTGTTTCTTGTCTGTTTTCATGTTCTTTCTTCTCTCTGCACACATCCTCTGCCAGTAACACTTTTATCCAGTTGTTATTCTAATATCTTTTTTCTTTATTTTCTATACCTTATGCCTAACTCCTCCATTACTGTCATGATGCTTTCTCCAGTTCTATCAGTCAAAATATCTTCCCCCCACTCCTAGTCTTCATTATGGCTCAGTCCTAAGAAAAAATAGGTAGGCAGATACACATAATACCTTTAAAAACATTGTCCAGTGGGGTTAGGAAAATCTGTTGACCTTTGCTTGCTGGAATTCAGCACTAGCATATTTTGGGGAACTAGAGCTTGGGTCAATTTTCTTGCGGCTGGGAGAAACATGTGCTCTTTCAGTAGGCTTTTCTTCTCTTTTGCCTGAACACAAAAGCTACAGTGACGGCAACTGGGGCCAGCAAACTCAGGCCAAGAAACAGTTTTGGAGTTGGGATTTAATAATTATGCTCTGTTTGAAGGAGTAATGAGGCAGTTTCAAAGTCCTTGGTTGGTCAAATCAATAATGAAGTCAAAAGAACAGACTAAGACATGGGATGTTTACAGTAAGAGCCACAAAAATTGGCCAACATATGTTAGTCTTATCCTCTTAAGTGAAGATGGGTCTCGGCAAAGTGTCTGTCAAATAATTGTTTTAAAACACTGCTGCCTATGCATTCTGATTGCTGTGATGGTTCTGTATTTGTCACATTGGCTTTGTCTTGGATATACAAGAGAAGGGAGTAGGAACATTATGATGGGCAGAGGGTGAAGCCTGAAATAGATGGAACTAAGCTGCTGAAAGGGCCCTGGAGTCTGTCTTTTGCCCACACTCAGGCTAAATTTTATTTATATTCTGGATTATAAAGTGCATAAAACCTTCAGTAATGCACCTCCTGGCATCTTTAAGAGGCATCATCTGCCTGGGGAATGGAGACTGTTGCACCTGAATTCTTTTTAGTTTTTTTTCTTTTCTTGGAATACAATTCCTACTAAACTACCCGCCTGTTTAAAGATTGAATCTCTCTTTTGTCAATAGAAATTCTTCTGTCTAACTTTTTTAAACACATTTCTGAAGGTTGGAAGAGATTTGATCTAGAGACATCGGAAAAGCGAAAGTACAGTTGCTAAATTCTTAAGCAACAAATCTGACTAGAAAACAAAACAAAAATATACCCAGAAGGACTGAATAGCTTAAGGGATTAGTAATGGATTTGCACATCTCAATCAGTGGCTCAAACCCAGCACAGGTTAATGAAAAGGGAAGTTCCACCCTTCAGTCAATGCCTAAATACATGCAGTCTCTTCTCTAGGGCGGTTGTTATGAGACTTCACTTAGTGAAGATATCAGGGCACTAATCCCTCTAAGACTCCATGCGTTTTTAACATTTATTCATGAAATCCACTGTGTAAATCTCATCTGTGACTTTTTTTGCTGTTACCTCACTACACCTTAGTTCATCTAATTTAAGCAAACTCCATTACCCTGTGACAGCATCCCATTGCCTCTGAGCTGTGTGAAATAGCACCAGTAGGATTGCAGGTCCATGGAGAGAACTACAGACACCTATGGACTTCTCTCAGACCAGAGTCATAGAATCAGAGAGATCACAGAATCAATAAGGTTGGAAAAGACCT
>NW_010517233.1:0-4292 GCF_000687285.1 Phaethon lepturus
GGAAGGATAATGGAAACGGACTATCCTTAAAGATGATACTAACACCTACTCCTAAACCTCATATCACATGTAACATTAGCTTCGTCTTCAATTTGACAACTGTGACAGTAGTTTGCTTATGGGTAGATACAGGGAAGGATAATGGAAACGGACTATCCTTAAAGATGATACTAACACCTACTCCTAAACCTCATATCACTCCAACAGTCATCCCAACTGCCTATCAGTCTCTATCCCACCCAATTAATTACACCACCACCCGAATTATATACCCATTGATCTCTGAAATTGGGCCATACGCAATTAGATATGTAGGACCACAGCAAATGATGTTTAACCCATCATGGTCCCTCAAACAAGTAGAACTATCGACGCAAATTAATATCTCTGCAGTTAAACCAACCTGTTCACCATTTGTAAATGGTGAAAAAATAAAGATAAACATCTTATGCAGGGTGGTTAGCATGGTTACATGGGCAGTTTCTTACCCCTTCAGAAAGAGCAGAGAGAGATGTAACCGGTACCTTAGGGACAGGATTGGGAGTCCTAAACAGCATAAATGCTGAAATACTTGCAAACTAACTTAGTACAGTCATACATGGTCTAAACAAATTAGAGCATCCATTACAGTCCTCCCTATCAGCTTTAGGAACTCATCAGTGGCTTTTATCTAAAATATTACCTCAATGGGAAAGCGTTACTGAAAAGGACCGCCAATTAATCCTAGGTGCACTTGATGCAACTCTAAGTAATATTTCTCTGGCTCTTAGTTGCATCCAGGCCCAACTGTGGGTGCAATCTACAATAGCAGCAATTGTAAGGGAAGGTGAAGATGGCACCTTACCCACTGAAATTCGAAAAATAATCTGGGAAAACGCAACCGAATTCGAGAAAAAATTCCAAACGTGGTGGCATCTAGTTAATGTCACTTATGATCCTATTAGTAATAAAGCCACAGCTTTTGTTTTAACCATACAGAATGCATCAGTAAAAACCATCCTCCCAATCATTGCATTAAGATTAAATCACAACGGGACTATATCTATTAGAGTATAGAGTGTAGGCCCAAATAGGTAATAACGAATGGCAGACTGTTGAAATTGATGCATGTGTGGTACGGGAACAACAGGGAAGTAACACCATTAAAGCTCAGGACATTGACACTGAGCAAAATGTTTGTCACTTTGAGATACATCCAGAAGAGGTCCCTAGAACTATACTTATATATATTGGAAAGGGATGTGTATGCATGAGATCTCTTTGTAATTTTTTAGTTGTAGATAATGTCACGGTTGATATAAGTAATTACTCAAATACCTGTATTTGTAACTTTATTAACATTATAGGATGTGATTTCAACTATTCGGCTCCTATTACGTCTTATCAGCTGTTACCATTCGATTATACTTTAGTTAAAAATCTATTACTTACTCCCGTCGGGATGAATCTCACATTGGTAAGAAAACTTCTACAACATAATGATCTAAGCCGCTTGCTGGGATGTGCCTGAGAGGATGGACAAAGGACTTTAATCACAGTTCACCATGACACAGAAGAGATACATCGTGTTTTAGATGGGATGAAGAAAGATGGAGAACATAGATGGTGGGAAGCCCTCCTCGGATGGTCACCCACAGCAACAGGCTACATCCCGTTGTGATCTTATTGTCACTAACATGTTTATGTTTCTTGCTTATAATCATATTGTACTTTAAAGTTTGGCTCATAATGAAGAAAATAGCTCTAATGCAATCACCCAAGGTAGGCATGCTCAGGACAGAGGAAAATAACCTCCTTAGACCTAAAAGCTTCCCTATAAAGAATAGAAAGAATTTCCAACAAGTCATATGGCAACGGGAAGAAGTCAAAGAGCAATTTTGGAAAATTCTGAAGCCTCCCAAGGATGGGGACTTTAAAATGAAAAGATCTAAGTGAGGCTTATTTGAACTATTAATTATTTCTCTAAGTCTCAAAGGGGGCAATCTGTTGAAGGCATGCAAGGAATGAAGCTGGGGGTATTGTTTAGTCTCTGTGAGCAGTTAACAAGGCACAACCTTGAGGGAAGGAACATGATAATCCCAAAAGAAACACAACTACTGAACCTTGAGTGAACTATCCTAATTAACATATAACTAACATATAATTGGCATAATAGAAACCTGCCCCTGGGTGGGGAAAGCCCCCTACTCACGAAAGCCCCTTCCTCACTGAGCATGCCTAGGAAAAAAGAAGGACGCTGTGACTTTAAGTGGAGACAAGGCTCTTGATTAACATTATAGGATGTGATTTCAACTATTCGGCTCCTATTACGTCTTATCAGCTGTTACCATTCGATTATACTTTAGTTAAAAATCTATTACTTACTCCCGTCGGGATGAATCTCACATTGGTAAGAAAACTTCTACAACATAATGATCTAAGCCGCTTGCTGGGATGTGCCTGAGAGGATGGACAAAGGACTTTAATCACAGTTCACCATGACACAGAAGAGATACATCGTGTTTTAGATGGGATGAAGAAAGATGGAGAACATAGATGGTGGGAAGCCCTCCTCGGATGGTCACCCACAGCAACAGGCATTCTTAATCTCATGCTACATCCCGTTCTGATCTTGTTGTCACCAACATGTTTCTGTTTATTGCTTATCATCATATTGTACTTTAAGGTTTGGCTCATGATGAAGCAAATAGCTCTAATGCAATCACTCAGGGTATGCATGCTCAAGACAGAGGAAAATAAACTCCTCAGACCTGAAAGCCGCCCTGTAAAGGAGAATTTCCAACAAGTCATATGGCAACGGGAAGAAGTCAAAGAGCAATTTTGGAAAATTCTGAAGCCTCCCAAGGATGGGGACTTTAAAATGAAAAGATCTAAGTGAGGCTTATTTGAACTATTAATTATTTCTCTAAGTCTCAAAGGGGGCAATCTGTTGAAGGCATGCAAGGAATGAAGCTGGGGGTATTGTTTAGTCTCTGTGAGCAGTTAACAAGGCACAACCTTGAGGGAAGGAACATGATAATCCCAAAAGAAACACAACTACTGAACCTTGAGTGAACTATCCTAATTAACATATAACTAACATATAATTGGCATAATAGAAACCTGCCCCTGGGTGGGGAAAGCCCCCTACTCACGAAAGCCCCTTCCTCACTGAGCATGCCTAGGAAAAAAGAAGGACGCTGTGACTTTAAGTGGAGACAAGGCTCTTGATTAACATTATAGGATGTGATTTCAACTATTCGGCTCCTATTACGTCTTATAGCCCAGGAACATATTTTGTCTGTGACTTGGACAGATCAATACCAGTGTCGCTGGAATTTCGAGAATTCTAGCAATTACCAGCAAATGATTTGTGGCAAGGATGGAAATTTACTGATGCCTATAGTCAAAGGCAGTTGATAATACATTATGATGACAGAATCTTCTCAGGCACCCACAGTCTAGTGAAGCAGGAAGTTATATAAGAGGCTCAGCCACTTGCTAAAATTATAAGAGTTTGCATTATGTTGTCCAATTTCTATTAGACAAATTAGATTTATTCATATTTCTAAAAGTTTTATTCTTTGCTTGTATTAAATTGCTCTGATTAAATTACAACAGCAAGCTGATCTTTACAGTCCCTTGTGCTACTGCAGGTTGGGAAGAAATGCTTGTAGTCCACCCTCTCTCTAACTCTTATTGACATTTGAATATTTTCTTACAAGCTCTGCTTATCATTTTCTCTGCCAAGGTTTACTACACTGTGACTAAAATGAAAAATTATTCTGTTCTGCAATGTTTAAGATGATGAGAGCAATTCTGAACTTTCACTTGAGACAAAAGGGATAGATGGCAGTGTGGTGTATCCAGTAAGCACAACCTTTGCCAAACAACAACATCATCTCATAGGACAAAATAAAAGACTGCAGAACTTCAGGAAAAGCATTGTTTTGTGAACTGAGTATGACTGAAACTGAATCAGGTAGCCAAGTACCAGGTCTTGTCTTTTCTACCAAATGAGCTAATAGGCGACGTCAAGACTGGAGGCAGCCTGGGCTGCAGTGATCATGCACTGGTGGAGTTCGCAGTCCTGAGGGATATGGGGCAGGCAAAGAGTAAAGTCAGGACCTTGAATTTCAGGAAAGCAAACTTCCAGCTCTTCAGGGAGTTAGTCAATAGGATGCCCTGGGAAACTGCCCTCAGGGACAAGGGAGCAGAACAGAGCTGGCAGACCTTTAAGGACGCTTTCCACAGAGCAAAAGAGCTCTTGATCCCCAGGTATAAGAAGGCAAGAGACCAGCATGGCTGAGTCG
>NW_010517234.1:0-330 GCF_000687285.1 Phaethon lepturus
AGTTGAAGCTGGCTAGTGTTGTGTCAGATAACAAGAAGGACTTTTTAAAGTATGTTAGTAGCAAGAGGAGGTCTAAAGAAAACATCGGATCGATACTTGTTGAAGATGGTCACCTGACTAATAGGGAAGAAGAAAAAGCAGACACATTCAATGCTTTTTTTGCCTCAGTCTTTAATAATACTGATAGACCTTGGGCTGCCTGGTCCCCTGAGTTGTGTGACGGTGTGCCCACCCCCAATCTGACCTTTATTTCTGGTAACCCTGCTCAAGCAATAACCACCCATGGTGGTCATAATGGATTCGTCTGGTTATGATGGCTGCATCCAGCCC
>NW_010517234.1:534-801 GCF_000687285.1 Phaethon lepturus
TTGAGTAGGGTCGTTTCTCAATGCTGCGCCTGCTGCAGAGTTCCCTTACTCCTCAATACTGAGAGATTCCTTGCTGCAACAGATCCTCGGTAAGTGACTAATAGCTTGCTAAACTTTGTAAACTTTGCTAAGATTATATCTGTGTGATCTTAGATTGATTGTGCACATATAATCCTTTAGACATAAACCATTGACCAAGTCTGGGACTAGGACTGGATATGGCAGCACCTAGACCCCTCTGAGTAGGAGTTTAGAAGGCAAGGGGGT
>NW_010517235.1:0-12521 GCF_000687285.1 Phaethon lepturus
GCCGGAAGTCGGGGCGCCTGGCAGTGGCACACGACGGCAAGAAGAGGATCCACATATTTGGGCCGAGTGGATCCTGCCTGCAGCGATTCGGGGAGCGGGGGGATGCAGGCAATGATATCAAGTACCCGCTTGATGTGACCATCACGTCGGATGGGCATGTGGTGGTCACCGATGGCGGGGACCGCTCCGTGAAGGCCTTTGATTTTGACGGAAGGGGTGTCCTGGCTGTCCAGGAAGGTTTCTGTTTGCCCTGGGGTTTGGATGCCACTGCTGAGAGTGCAGTAATCCTGACCGACTCGGAGGCAGGAACACTCTACCGCTTGACAGCCGACTTCAAGAAGGGGAAATTAAAGAAGTGTCAGATGATCCAGTCTCAGCTTATCAGCCCAAGAGGGGTTGCGGTCTCCCAGACCTCGGGTGCTGTCGTCGTAATAGAACACCTGAAAGCTCAAGGACCCAACAGCGACAGCACCCGAGTGAAGATATTCAGTGCAGAGATGAATCTCGTTGGCCAGATGGATAGCTTCGGTCTGAACCTCGTTTTCCCCTCCAAAATATATACTACGGCTGTGGCCTTTGACAAAGAAGGTCGTGTTATAGTAGCAGACGTCTGTAGCCAGGCCATAATATGCTTAGGGAAACCTGAGGAGTTCCCCATCTTTAACCCTCTAATTAGCCATGGGCTTTCTTATCCTGTAGGACTGACTTGCATGGCAAACAATTCCCTTGTTGTTTTAGACGGCGGTGATCATTCAATAAAAATATATAGCTCCACCTGACTGGGTTTAGGTATTTACTGCTATAGGTTCAAGCTGCTTTTTGGCCATAAAGCAAGCAAAGTTCTGGTGTTAGTAGGCAAGTAGGGAGGAGGCATTTTCTGGACTTGGCTTTAAGTGAAATTGCCCTCACTGACCAACATGCTGTGGTTCCTGCAAAACTTGTGTATCTAACCTCTTGCCTATCCACGGGAAAAGACCTGGCTGTTGCAGGCCATAGTCAACAACGGATCAACCAAACAAATAATTTGGCATTTTAAAACTATTCCATACCTTGACAATCAAACATTTTTTGGTACTTTTTGACAAGCAATAACGATGACCTTTGGAATAGAGTAATCAAAGACTGGCAACTGGAAGAGAAAGTGATGCGTCGTTTGTTTACCTTTCCCAGCATGTACTTTTCATTATTCTTTATTAAGCATAGATATACTCAGAGTGACAGAGTGGTTTCTGTTTCCAGGATTTCTGCACAAGAAAGGAGACTGGCTTGAGAAAACGATAGGAGAAATGGAAACTTCAGTTCAAGGTCACCTGAATCCAGCTAAGATCATTGCGATGGATGAGGTACCACTGATTAGTGAGTTACGTGAATTGGTGCTCAAAGCCCATTTTTTCCATACTAGGGAAACGTACTTCTGGGAGCACTCTTCTCTGTACTATTTTATTCCCACCTTTATTGGAGTTGTACTGGAGCACTTGGTCTTCCTGTATAATGCACAAGTCTGTGTCTTTACCTAGAGATAATTTGGTGTGTGGTTACCAGCGTGGTAAAAGCCCCTTGAACTATTTGTGTTTAGACCACAAATACTTCTGCATCTATAAAATTGAGCTGGCTATGCTGCTAACACAGCTACGCTTGGGAGGTTTCCAATACTGCCTGCCTCTGTCTTGTTATTAATATGGTACTCTTGTGTGCGAAATTCCAAAATTCAACTGAAAATTGAAATGTTGGGGAGGAGTAATATGGAAAGGGGGATGTAAGCCTCATTTTTCCTAGCTTCCAAATTAGGTTTTGTTGATTGTGAATGCACAGCAGGTTTAGATCAGTTTATATTTTCTTGAAAACAGTTTCACTGTGGGCAAGAGTTTTGTTGCCCTATTGCACAGTGGAAGTTAAGTTATATCTGAATTATTTTGAGAAGGATTTAACACCCCTACTAGAAGTCTCTGCTGCATTTTTAGGCATTTACCTGCAGCTAAAATAATTACTCAGGCAGTTCAACATTAAAAAGAATTTAGATATAAATGTAAATGCTATCTGAGGTAGGGACAAGTAGGTTAAAATGACCTAAAACTTTTGGGGTAATTTCTTTTATTTAGTCACTGAAATCATGAATATTAACGAATGTAAGTTGAAGTTCACAGGAGATCTTTTTGTTGGTAAATTTTTAATCTGGCTTTTGGTCTGGCATTTAATAACTGCATGTATGGCTGCACCAGTGATTTACCAAATACTTACTTTAAATTGGAGCAATTTAGCCCTCTAATTCAGACAATGTATTACTCTGTCTTATGTTAACATTTATATAAACAAAACAAATCTATTAAATGTAGCTATTTGTAAAAGTTAATTGAACAGCAACCTGCCAATAAAGCGTGATTTGCTTACTCCTATATTGAATAATTTAGTGAAAACTCCTCATCTCTTTCTATCATGGTTTTCTCTGTTACAACCCAATTTCCATATTGCGGTTGCCCTGCAGATGTTGGTTTTTTTTTTTAGTTGCAGATGTCCTGCTAAAGTTGTTGTAGGGTCATTTGTTGCTATTGAAAAATATATGGACCTCTGCATTTGGTCTTTTCCAGCCTTCTCTACTGCCAAGCCACAGAGTAAGTGCCTTTGGTGGGACCAGAAATACTCCTTGGCTGTTCTGCAGTAGGAGGTGTACAGCCCTGAGCAGGAGCCCTCTTGAGGGATCAGGAAGGAGATTTACTCAGAGAAGCAGCCCCCTGGATTATGTATTCCTTTCTAGGTGCCAAGGAGATGTCTGTCTTTGAGGGACATGAAAACAATGAGATAACACTTCCTTTGGGGAACTGCTGTGTTTCAAAATGCATGCAATACCATCAATGCTGTATTCATACATAATTAACAGTTTATTGGAATAGCACTTGTGGGACCTGGACCCTTCCTCTGAACCGTGGGCTGTGAGCTTTGATCTCCACAGAACTTTGTGTGCACCAGGAGCTTATTTTTGCTACTGAGCTTACAGATGGGCAAATTTCCTAGTGCCAGTACTGCTGTGCAGGCAACTTTCCAGCAGCTGAAATGCTGATATTTAAGTATTTGACTCATGCTGTTGTAAAATCCACAAAAACTCCCGTTGCCATTCTGCTCCTATATCCTTCGGTTATGACTAGAAATCACTTGATGTTTGGGTTTATAAGCAAAATAAACTTGATGCCTTTATTCTATCTCGTTTGCTCTGTGCTATCTCCTGCAGTCTCTGCTTTACCTACTGCAAGCAAATCTCAACTTTTTCTGTGAATGATGCAGCAGTTTTCCTTTTGGTATAAAAATTCTGAATTCTTCAGCATATAAGGGAAAATGCGGCAGTAAACCTAAAAACTTTATTTTGTCACACAAGAGAATTTAAGAGGTAATGAAAGAGATCTACCAATATGCAGATAACAAACTAAAAAGCTTTTGACATTTTTACTTACTTTTGCTTCTCCCTTTATGCATATGTGCACATTTCCCCTATAGCTACTGTAGGTATCTGTTGTCTTTGGGATGATACCTTAATGCCATCTGCTTTTCAAAGGCCGAGGGGATGCATACTGCCCTTATCCATCTGCGAATCTGTTGCAATTTAGTCACAGATTCAACAGAACAAAAACTTGGGTTCTGAGAGAGGGATGGCAAAGGATAAGGGGCACCTACAACTAGGCAGGTGATGTTTTGGGGGTCTGACTGATGTGCTCAAAATGGGGATAGCCAGATACCTGCCTATCCTTGAAAAAGAGCAGTCACCATTTCATCTGGAGTGTAAAGTGGGACTGTGTCTAGTCACTTCAGTGATAATTACCGTTGCATTCATTTAAAAAAAAAAAGAACCTAAACTAAACTTTGCATAACCTTCTGCACCTCATGCTTTAACAATTTGGATTAAAACCAAACAAATATAGTGGACAGTATTCCCCTAGTGCCGATCTCTTCAGCCCCTACTATAGATTGGTATGTCTGTTGGGCGCACACACACACTGCAATTCCTATTTGGTTTATTTTTAAGCACTGATCTCGGGTTACTATCATTGCATATAAATATACCAGGGTATGTTTACAGTGGTTAGGAGTAAAGGAGGCAGAGGAATTTCAGAAATGTATATTGAAATTGTGTCCTGTAACATACATATTTTTTTGTTCTGCTTGTGAACAGAATATTAGATAATGAATAGATAAAGACTGAGTAATAAAAAGAAGAAAGAAATACGGGGCGGGGGGGGAGGTAAAATTTACTTAATTTTGGCCATTGTCTGTTTGACCATCTGTCCGTTCCCTCCAGCCACATTGCTGTGCACACCAATTTGATGTTTACATTTTCACAAAGCATGGACGTAACACCACCGTACCATTTTTTTAACATGGTCTGATTTCAGGTGAAGGGGGGACCTCCTGGCATGTCCAGCCCCCAAACCACTAGGAGTTGCGTGGAGCATCAAAATGATGGCCTTGAATACAGGAGACCTTTCCTTTCTGGAAGGGTTGACAGAGGTAAAAAAGCGGCTTTCTCCCATGGGACCATGGGTTATGGTGCTGTTGTACCCTGTGCAGGAGGAATTTGCCTTCATTTCTTTTTCTTCAACGTTTGGGTTGGGGTTTTTTCCCCCACTCTTCTCAGAGGCCCATCCTTACAGTTTACAAGTCACCTGTGAGTCACAGCTTGCCTCCTCAGGCGTATAATATAACTAAAGCGAAAATATACAGATTTTGCACTCACGCTTCATTCAGACGTCTCAGGAGAAGTGACAGATCATTCAGAAAGCAGCAAGTGCCTGAGGCCTAGCCCCTATGTAGGCAGTTTAAATTTACCGATGATAGGATTTTCTCCACTTGTTACCTTCCGTTCCTCTCTAAGTACATCAGAAGCCTCTATGCAGAATCCCCTGTCCTCGTCTAGAACAGTCTGTTGGGAAATGACTCGTAAGAGATTGCCTTTTGTAACCTTCTTGTCAGGCCTATTGTGCAATTTCTTGATCAGCCCTGTCCGTCCCCAGCCCCAGCAAGTGCTGTTTGAGTTGCCAGCTCATCTGACGCAGCACGCTCTCTTGGTTTGGCCAGCTGTGTCCAAAAGTGCTTCCATCCGAATGGACGTTCTTCCAGGTGGAATGGATGACCCCCAGCAACAGGGGGGCTTTCTCCCTACCGTGCCTACTTAACTTGATGTGAAGGCTGCGGAGCCAGCGCGAAGGCACAAACAAGGCTCTGGAAACACAGTAGAGATTGCTGTCTGATACGGGTATGTACAGAGTCCAAAATTGCCGAAAGAACTCAAAATTTATCATGTCACACATGCAGTCACTGACTGCAAAGAAGAACAGGCCTGGCAGACCTGAAATAAGGTACTGGTCTGCCTCGCCATGTAATGCCCAACCGTCGCTGGGCAGAAGGCAGCTGGGTCAGCTCCCCTGGAGATGAGCTGAGAACATGTACTGTCTTGTTGATTCCTCTTCATCAAACCCTTTATGCTACTGAATGCAATGGGGAATTATTATGTTAATTATTACATAATTACCTGCATATAAAAATCCCAAATGTACAGAACATGTAAATCTTTAAACTTGAAATACATTAAAAGTGTGCCATCTGGCACTTTTCCCTTTGCCATGCGCTGCTGTGGGTCATGCATCATTCTAGGGGGAAGGAGTATTTACCAGTTCTGTGCTTCTCCATCGAAGTGGGCACTGACTGTGCCTCTGCTCCACGTTTACATTTTCAACTTCATTATCTCAACTAAATGCATTAATAATAACATGTTTATATTTGATACTGTTACATAAGCATACAGGCTTTCTCTAGAGTGCTTCCTTAGTATAACCTGTCTGATTCTCCCGGACGGCTTCAAAGCTATCTAATGCTGGAGCGGTTCTCGGTGCGCTGATGATGCATCGCACTTATGCCTCTTTCTCACCACTGCTTTCCAAGAGATTTACAGATATTTTTGAACATGGCACTCCAGCCTCTCTTTGAGGCAAACACAATGTAAATGTCCTGGCCCTGCAGCTGCCAACAGGAGAGCTGAGAATCAAGAGAAGCCTTTGGCAGGCTTGAGACTAGATCTCAGACTTCCCATTACAAGGTCGGTGCCTTAATAAAGCAGGGAGAGTCTGTGTTTAATTATCCTCTTGTCTGGGAGTTGCCTTCCTGATTTTGGAAGAAGTTTTGACATTTTACTGATGATCTTCTTGTTACTAATTCCTTTGGTGTTTCTTACAAATCACGGTAATTAATACTTTTCTAAACCACAATGTATTCCTAGATAATTGCTTCCAGTGTGCACCACAAAGGCATATAGTTTCAGAGTTTTGAAATGCTCTGTAAGGAGGTGTACTGCTGTGAAGCCCCATTTCAGTGATCAAGTTACTTATTTCATGTTGAGGATAGAAAGGAGGAGAGGAGATCATCCTGAAAAGGAGAAGAAATTAATGAAAGGTGTCTGTGGTTTAAGCAGAGGGTGAGCCCCACCAAGTCAGAGCGTAGAGCGCACCCATCGTTCCAGTAAAGGGAATGCTTTCTTAAGAGGTGAAGCATTTCAGCCTGGACAAGACAATAAGGGCCGTTGCCTCTTGATTACTATTGACTTCTGGCAGGGGAATAACCTACATTTGAACAGATTTCTCAGCCACAGTTAGGCACTTTTCAGATGGTAATCCTTAGGAGAGCTATCTATTACTCCAGCTCTGTATTTGTAGCAAAAAATTTTGTGTAGCAAAAAAAGTGGGAAATGAAGATTTGGAGCAAACTAAGTGTTTTAGGGAAGTATGCTCCCTATAATTAAATAAATACATATATAGCATTTTTCTAAAGATCCCTCAATGTAGGAAATTTTTGTTCTTTGGTCACAGGTGAGCACTATATGGGCAGTGAGTTGAAGAGAGCACAAATTCTACTTTCATGGAATGTATTGTTTTTTAAATCAGGAAAATATTGCTAGTCAAAAGATTCTGTAAACCATTTTCAATACTCTATAGTTATATGCTTTGTAATGAACAAAGGGTAGGCAATTTTAAGCAGGATATAGGATTAGAGAGATAAAATTATAGCTGGGAAAATGAAAGAATTAATTTTGATAAAACTGTGAAGATGTAAAAAAAAGAAAAAAAGATGTCCTGTATCAAAGCTTGCTTTTAAAACTTCTAATACAAAGATGATGATCTGGAAAGAACTTGCACACCTACATAATCGCAGGAGGTAACTAATTTACTGGTTTTTTTTTTCCAAACATAAATAGATAAAAGATAAAACCCATATGAAAGTATTAACGCTAGCCTAGCATGATTTCCTGAATGATATGGACTATGGAATTTAACCACTCTTAAGCAGAATTTAGTAACTACAGGCCTGTATTGAAAGTAAGAAACAAAGAACAATTGTATCTTTTACTATCACAGAATGAGGAGCTAACGTGAGAAGAAATATAATGTCATTAAAGATATGCTTTATAAGAAATCTATCAAAAAGAGCCAGACAGATTAAGTATTAAAAATTTATAATCATCTTCATATGAAAAGGATGTGCCTGGCTCCCTTATTTGTCATTGTCCTTAATTAGGTAGGAAATAGGGCTCTTCAGTGAGGGCTGCACCAACTTCCACTCAGCTTACAGCATGAAAGTATGGAGCCAGAAGTATTTTGAATACGTGTATTAGTCTTTTTCTATTCTTACTAATCCTTAAAGTGACTTGTTTGAGTTGAGGCTTGCTCTGTCATAAATCGTTTATCTGTGCAGTCATGCAAATGGAATTGTCCACATAAATAAATGCTGCAGGACTGGGCTTGAAGTTAGGTAGATTCAGGCTAGTGCAGAGGTTTTGCCCTGGAGAAGTCTTTGCAGCAGACTTTATTATGACAATTTCTGGGAATGCTGCTTTGGGTTTTTTTATGTGCTGAAAGTCCTGCCCATGTTTAGAATATATTGTAACTAATGATGAGTTTCTTTCAACATCAGAAATCTTTTGTGAAACAAATTTAGTGCAGTGGTTTAGCTTTTCTTATTTATGTCTTTGAAACATACTGAGCCCTTGCCTGGTTCCTAAGACTCCATCAGACTAAGGGAATTGGCACAAGACCTGCCTTTCGGGATGTGCGGTTACTCAGTAACCAGCAAAAAAAAAAGGGTAAAACTCACTCTGGACTGGCATCAGCGGAGATGTTGCACCTGAAATGCTCTTGCAGATCCTGAAGAGGAGGTTATTCATCTTAGCCAACAGTTCAGGAAAGTTATGATGTTTTCGTTGTGGTAGAGACTTGCTGTAGGTTCTAGATCCCAAGAAGATGATGCAAAAGTATTTCTGAGGTTGCAGGATGGTTAGCCACCTTTTCTTTCATTTCAGATGGAGGAATGCTGGCTTTTAAAGACCAGGTGAAAAGTGCACCATTTTTCCCCCTAGTATGGCAAAGTGAAATTGAAGTTGCCCAGGATTAGAGCTACGGGCCTATTTATCATTTATTTTGTGATGTTCATAAAACTGTTCAGTATTTGGATGCTGTTATCATTAAAATTCAGCTGATACTATTCTCCTCATCTTTCCACTGTGTCAGTGTTACTGAGATAAAAAACAAAACCACCCACTTAGAAAAAGTGTACCTTGAAGGCAGAAGAATATCTTCTCTTTTTTGTATCTCTTTCACTGGAGAAATAAAAGCCATGCAACTGAATTATTTTCAAATATTTGTATCAAGCGATGGACTTTCACCCCCTTGCTTGTGTTGAACTTGAATCTCAAATCTTTTTCTTGACTATAAGCTTGAATTTTTGATTTCTCAAATTCAACCATGTTGTTCCAATTTGTGCCTTTTGTACAGCCCTCACCCATTCTTCCCAGCTGGTTGTTTAGTCCCTTGAAGTGTCTTCCAGTACTGTATTTCTCATTAGCCATTGTTTAGTCACACTGTGTGGTGTATATGTGTGTTCACTCCACTTTCACTTCAGAAGAAGGATTAATTCCTCCAGAGGTTCCGTCCATGTTCTGGATTTGCCGTGTTTCTTTTCCAAAACAGCCTTTCAGCTTTACTGTCAGACTAAAGGGAGGAAACCTCAGATCACAATATAAATTGCGGGAAAGGACTTAAGTCATTCAGGGAATGCGTTTGGGAGACAGGCGTGCAAGCTTTATTGCAGGAGAGAAAACGGTGAAGGACTGTACAATTTAAACTGTGTGTGGACTAACAGTTCTAGGAAGCCGCCTACCCCGGCTTCCCCTGTGCAGCTCCGTTTGTGACTGTGGGCAAAACTAAATCAAGAAGTCACTAACTTGAAAGTCACTGGCTTTTTTTGTGGTTCTCTGCAACAGCAGCAGATTGGTCCCAGTTATCCAGAGGTTTTCCCGTATTGGATTTTGTGGATGACTTCTGTGAGTGGTCTGAGTTTCCCTGACAAATGCTGGTGTAGACAAACTACAAGCTTGGAAGCGTGCATAGGCTATCTGTTCCTCTAATTTTTTCACCTGTAAAGAGCAAGCCTTTTTGCCATGAATCAAAGGAGACGAAATCTGAAGTGACATGACAACAAAGGATGCCCAGTGGTTACACTATTTTAGTGTCTTCAATCTAAAAATGAGAGTATGATCCGTTGCTGATAATTTTATTGTTGTTATTGTTGTTGTTGATTCTGAGATGGTTGCATTTGGTATGTTTTCTTCAGGCTGGGAAGAACTGGGAGGGGGCATGACTGGGTGTTTTGTTTTCTAAATAAAAGATCCCAAGTCATGTTATGCACCTTAATTAGCACCTTCAGCACTTGTTTCTACCTTATACAGGAACTGATGAAACCTGTTGAACTTAATGTGAATCTTCCTGTTGACATCAATAGACAGCAGAACTGAGCCAAGATCTGTACTGAGCTGACTTCCATATGTTTTAGCGAACACAATTCCACTGCCTCTCTCAAGGCTTTGCCTCACTCAGCTTCCTTACATGCTGACCTCCCAACGCTTATTGTTCTCCTTTCTAATCTATTTCAAGCAATAGCTTCTTTTCTTCCCCACACTTTAGGATGTTGTTTGGCTAGAGCACGTATTTGCAGGCATCACTACAAAGTAATTGCATAAGGAGAAATTTTGGCTTGGCCAGCATGGTTACTAGCTCAGCTTACTTAGTAAGCAAGCTTGGTGGATGTACTCCTCCCTCCCCATCCTCCTCCTCGTCCCAGGGACAGAGCCCAGGCTCCAGGACTCACGCAAGGTAGCCAGCAAAGTTCAGTTTCTCCCTGAAAGCAGAAAGTAAACCAATAGGGGGACTGTGACTGAGTGCAAAAGGGTTAACAGGCCTGCTGCCCTTCTGTTCCAAGAGGCTGCTGCCACTAATCAAGGCTGTTCATATTTACAGCGTTCCCTACTGAGCAAAAAGCACGCCTCTGGAAACACAGCCTGGGCATTGCTGTATGTTAGACGGGCTGCGTGTAGTACCTGATTGCTCACTGAAGAGACATGGAGACTGCAGACTCACTTTTTCTACCTGTGGTAAGGCACACACCTGCACTTAGCAAATGCATAGTAATTAGTGATGCTCCAGACAGTGTTCGTGAGCGGGCTCCCTGCTCACGAGTGCCCTTAGTCTTGATTTGGGATTCATAGTGACAAGAGAACTGCAGGGATGTGCTGGAGTGACGCTCGCATACCAGACATTCCTTATCATAAAGATGAAGAGGGGTGAGAGCTTTCTGGGCAGGGGGAATAATGGGAGGGTTGTCCTTTCCTTCAGTTTGCTGGGGCCTGCCTTCTGATTTAAATTGTAAATGAAGTTACAAACCAGCTCTGACAGTTTGTTGTTTCTTAGGAGAAGCATCTGATTTCTACTAATACATAATAGAAAAGGGAAAAAAAGGAAAAATTATAAGTCTCTACTAAGGTAACATCAATCCCATTTCATAACTTAATAGTTATATTAACCACAGGTCAGTTCCTTTGGGACCTTGTGATCTTAAACAATACAAAACTGTTTCCTCTTCCTTCCCTTTTCACTACCATGAACTATTATCATCACCATGATGTTTAAAGACTGTATAGTGGCATGTGTCTGGTAGGGTCAGCAGGACAAGTTCCTTGCTATCACGGAATCTAATACAATCAAGCTGTCTTAGAACTAGCTACGTTTGGTCCTCTGGTCTTCTGTGTAAGAGGCCATTCATTCCTCTGCGGGTAGAAGTGAATTCATGTCCAGCCTGAGTGTGTTCCAAGACAGAATCACAGAAGTGCTGAGGTTAGCAGGGACAACTAGAGGTCATCTGGTCCACTCCCCCTGCTCAAGCAGGACCACCTAGAGCCAGTTGCTCAGGACCATGTCCAGATGGCTTTTGAGCATCTACAAGGATGGAGGCTCCACCACCTCTCTGGGCAACCTGTGCCATTGCTTGGTCACCCTCACAGTGAAAAAGTGTTTCCTGATGTTCAGAGGGAACCCCTGGTGTTCCAGTTTGTGCCTGTTGCCTCTGGTCCCGTCAGCAGGCACCACTGAAAAAAGCCTAGCTCCGTCCCTTTTGCCCCCTCCCTTCAAGGTATTTATCCACATTGATAAGATCCTGCCCTTGAGCCTTCTCTTCTCCAGGCTGAACAGCCCCAAGTCCCTCAGCCTTTCCTCATAGGAGAGATGCTTCAGTCCCTTAATCGTCTTTGTGGCTCCACACTGGTCTCACTCCAGTAAGTCCATGTCTTTTTTCTACCAGGGAGCCCAGAACTGGACACAGTGTTCCAGGTGTGGCCTCACCAGTGCTAAGTAGAGGGGAAGAATCACCTCCCTCGACCTGCTGGCACCTCTCCTCCTTAACGCAGCCCAGAATAAAAGGGCTGCATGAAAGACAGTTTTTATTTGTTCCTGTGCTAGTATTTTCCTTGAACTTGAGTAGCCCCATGCTTTTAACTAGCCTGAAAAGGAAGCATAAACAGCCATATCCCTCTCAGTCTTCATTTTGCTAGACTAAACAAACCGAACTTTTCTAGTCTGCTCTTGTTTGATAATATTCACAACTCCCCAGTCCTCCCAGTAACCCTTTTGTGGGTCTGTTCCAGTTTGAACTCCTCTTCCCTAAATGTTGTACTGAGTTTTCCAGGCTGAGTCTCAGCAATGCTTTTTACAATGTCACCCATACCTCCTCCTTCACTGTTGGAAATAACTCAAGTGATAACAGCCCCAGCTACATATGTTTTCATCACAGTATCATTTGGTTGTGAATCCAGGCTGAACACCCACAGCCCTGCTCTCCCCAGTATAAACAAATTTAGGAAGGTATTTGAGTCAGGGGTGGAGCATTTCCTGATGTGAAAAAGGGATGGCACACAGATAATTAGCATCAATAGCAAGAAAATTTAAATAAACCCATCAGTGTATCATTTTTTTCACCTGACAGCTAAGGAACGTGAGCTACACAGCACACGACTAGCTGTCGGAGGAGTACAGAACTATTGCCCGTATCTGAGGTTAGAACTGCAGGGATGTTAAATACTCTGCCAGAAACCAAATCCCTCCTGAGATGACAAAAAGGTTCACTTTGGATTCAGTGAAAACTTCACTCAGACTTCCAGAGTG
>NW_010517235.1:12552-17446 GCF_000687285.1 Phaethon lepturus
GAAATGTATCTGAGCAATACAGAGAATTATTATTGCTACTTTTTTCCCCTTCTTTGCATCCCATCAGTTTCCTGGCTACAGCTGCATTATAAGCTCATTTATTTCTATTAATATGACTTTTCTTCTGTAGGTAGCAATGACCATTAAAGTTCCCACAGTAATTTGAAACTATTTCTTCCTGCTAAGTGATAGGAGATGCCGAACAGAGCTCCCCGCCCCCTGTTCTTCAGTGAGTGGAGCAAAGGGATTATCCTCTGCAGAAGTCATGTAGTTAAACATAGTTAAAAGTGAGCAGCTCCTCTCACAGGCAGGTTAGTCTCATCCACTGTGCTGAATATCGGGCTGAAGTTTCTAAAAGATTATTGCAATATGGTGTCAGAGGCAGGGAGAAAACGTTGGATCTGATCGATGAAATTGCATTTGATATTTTTTCTCCCCATAGCAAGGAATGTTTCAGCTTGATGGAGACGTGACTGTGCCTGCCTCAGGACATGCGCTGTAATTGTTCAGCTGTGATCCCAGGGTGTGATCTACTCGCAGGGACCCAGGGAGGGTGTGGAGGCAGAGGTAGGGGTCCTAGCAGAGGTTAGGACCCCATGCAGGTAAAGCCAAACAGGTCATTCAAAACATCTGTAAATTAGCCTGTAAGAACAGATTTAGTCTGTTCACTACTGAAAGAGCCTGTAAGCCAAGTCTGTTCAGGGCTGAGGTAGGTTTAAACTGCTGTATCTATTAAAAGCAATATACTAAGCAGGAATCTAAATATGTAGCTGTCAGCCACCTCACGTAGCTTTGAGCAGAATCTCTCAGTCAGGATAATGTTTAGGTGCATACATTCTGCATTTATTCCTAACATTGGCAATTAAAATGACTTATTTTCTTTGAGTGCCAGAAGAGCATCTGTCACCACAGCCGCTTTCTGGGCCCAGAGCGTTGCAATAAATATGCTGGACATAAAGGACAACGTTCATGCTTCCAGCACAGCTTTAGAGACAGTCAAAACAGATCTCTGATAAGACAGAGGTGGCAAATATCCAGGCTGACTAACATCCAGCTT
The DNA here is from genome assembly GCF_000687285.1 of Phaethon lepturus. Classification (NCBI taxonomy): domain Eukaryota; kingdom Metazoa; phylum Chordata; class Aves; order Phaethontiformes; family Phaethontidae; genus Phaethon; species Phaethon lepturus. Next base: position 13,610 of record NW_010517235.1, read on the forward strand.
GAATTTGGAGCAAAAAGGCAATGGAAAAGCAGCCTGAAAACCTGGCAGAGAACACTGGGTAAACCCCTGCTCTCATGTACTCTCATGTTGTAAATTCAATGTACCTGTCCAGTGGGGTTATTCGCAAAGCCTAGTGATGTGTGTGAGACAGAAGTTTGGTTCACAGTGTACAATTATGGGCAGGCACTTGCTTCCCTAAGTGCTCTCCAAATGCATTTTACCCATAGAAAAATACAAGTTTGTGTGCATAACAGGATGCTCATTTGTGTCCCGTCACAAATATAAAGTTGTATTTTATCCCATCCCTCCAATATGAAATGTTTCTGCCTTCTAGAATGTCCAGGTCTCCTTCCTATATGCTAAATGCTATTTAAAAAAACCAAATTATTATCCATTCTTTTTCATCAACATCAGTGGAATATTTATTAATTGTTTTGTTAGAGCCATGATTTCTTCCTATGCTTTTTCCTAATGTAACTGTAATGTATTAGATTATTAACCTTAAAAATATCCATTGGTTTCATTATACGGTATTTGTTCACTTTACCTCTTTCTCTCAGACTGGATGATGAAGTAATGTGCTTGGGTTGAAAGTAAAGTTTTGATTTCTCTGTTAATTTTTATTTTAAAAAATGCTTAGTAAAAATCTGGAAACCCAAAGAAAACTTTAATTTTGGTCAATCTTATAAAATATGTGCCTTGGGTTAAATTTGGTAGTAAAAACCTTCATTGTAAGCATCTTTTGGACTTTGGGCGCTGTAAAAATCAAACACTTTCTTTTGACACTTTCAACGCCAAAAGAAAAACACTGCTTTGCTTCCCATGCTCTCACTGCTGTCAGCTCCTCCTCTTCTCCAGCTCCTGTGACATGAGATGAAGTTAGACGTGCCAGTGACAGCGTGCAGTAGTCAAGCACAGCAAGATATGTGCTGGGGATGCTGCTGACAAGACAGATATTTTTGGCAGGCACCGTGACATTTCTCTCTGCCCTTCACTGAAGAAAGGAGGTCAGTGGAACACTCTGCCCTACTGGCAGGGCTTCGGGCATCAACTCTGGGTGCACAGCATCGCTCCCCTATTTCCGTGTCATGAAGCACAGCAATCGGTTCTCCTGCTCAGAATATATGGGAACACATGGGCATGCCTTCATGTCAAATCACATTATCTGTGTTATGCCTTGAGAAGATGAAGAGCAGTTGGAACTTTCCACCAGACTAAAGTAGGGAGTGTATTTTCTTTATGCTCCTTGCTGAACTATGGATTGATGGACAAATGTATGGAAATGCTCAAAGGGAAGAAACGAAAATGAAACAGATGGAGAGCAAGAGACAAAGATTCAATCCCAGCCCTAGTGAAGCCGCAAAATTCTTGTTGACTGCAGTGGTGCAGAACCAGAACAAAATAGGGAGTGGAGGAAAGCAGGGGTATGAAAAGGGAATTGGGGAAGGATGGCTTCAGATGATTTTGTCCTCATGTTCCCATTCCTGTTTCCCCCCCCGCCACCATCAGCCTCCATTGCCTCTGACTCTGAGCTTTTCTCACTGCTGAAGCAGTAAGCTCTCATTTCTCCTCTGGTATCTCACATCCATCCATCAGCATGTCTGGGATAGACATGGCAGCTAATTCTGATGGGTGAACAGACCTCGCCAGTTCCCACGGGGCATGGAAACTGATCAAGCTAACAAATGCTGACAGGAGAGAGACATTCACCCACAGTTGCTACCAGTAGCAAAGATAGAGCTGTAAAGGGTTCCATATGGTACCTGTGTGCGATGGAGAAAAACAATGCCAGAGGAGAAACATCTCCTCAGCCTGAATTGCACTCACTTCCTGCAGTCCTTCACAGGTTGCTCTTTGGGCTGCCTAATGATCTCATGGGGCCCCTGTAACGTAGCTCTCTTCCTATTCTGCCATAATGCCAAAGGTTTAGGGGAGACCAGAAATATATTCTGCTACATGCATGTTGCCTAACAGATGTTGTCAGGTCATGGTACAGACGTTGCCAAAAGCCCTTCCTCAAGAGGCCAGAAAAACTTGGTGAAACCAGCACCTCATTCTTGGTAGTTGTTTTTCAGGGCATGTTGATGTGAATGAAAGGAGCAAAAATCATTTTCCCAATTACCTAACACGAGAAAAAAATCAGGATTTTGCAAGAAGAGAAGAGCTACAAGTCTGTATCAGAACAAACTAGGTTGCATCTCCCTTTTCAAATGCTGTTGCATGGATGGCTTTCTGTACCTGCAAATGGTGAAAAATCATTCACAAGCCTATTCCAGATATCAGTGAACCTTTTTTCCCACAGACAAAATCATAGTCAATTTCATAAAGACTGCCTTTAGTTTCTCTTCAGCTAATATTAATATTGCAGTGATGTAGTTTTTCAACTAAGAGGTGGAAAATCAAGACGGAAGGGAATATTTTCCCTTCCATCTGTTGGCTGTCTTCTCTTTCTCAATAGCATCCAAGTTTCACTGAAGAACTCTGTTTCTGCACAGCCATTTCAGACTTCACGCCTTATCTTGAGCCAGCGTTTACTTTGATCTGAGTTCTTACTGTCTACAGTCATAAGTAGGATGTCTCATTTCAACATCATTCCCTTTCTTTACTTGTTGAACCACATGCTTACGATGCATTGCATAACGAACTTCATTCCTTACGCCTGCTTCCACAGGCAAGAAATCCACGTGCGCCAGCATCTTTTAATGACATTTTCCAGATGCCCGGCTCTATTTGGTAACGTTTCTCTTTTGCCGCACTAAATGAGTCTCTCATTTCCTTTCAGCAAACTGTGGCTGTTTGGGGCAGCCTGGCCTCCTCCAGAGATGTTCCTTTCAGTCAGTTTTCAGGGCTCTTCTGGCTGGTGTGCTGGCAGCTGGAGGGGTCAATCTTCACAGCACCATCCATTGTTTTCACCTCTGTTTGAAAGGTCTGCTCTTTCCCAGTGCAGCTACCTGTTCATCATTTGTTGTTTAGCCTGTTCTTCCTACAGTGCTTTAGCCCCATGGTAGACAGAATAATCCTGTTTGGGTTTGAGCCTTTCTTTTCAGTGAAAAAAATGTTACAGACATTGTTATTTTGTGCCTGGGATTCCTGCCAGTTAGCTGCGTCGATGATAAAGATTGATTCTTTGGAAGATATTTTCCTGAAGCTAAGGAAACACTTCTGGGGAGAAACTAAAGTTTTAACAGATCGCTTCAAAAAGACCCGAGATCATGAGCCTACTGCAGTGTTAACGAAAAATCTTTCTTGGCTTGTCCACTGGAAGCTTGGCTGTCCTTGGAGCTTGTGGTTACTGGGGTAATGCACTACTGTTTGTAACGCTTTTCCCTGACATTGAACTCACCGCTAGTAGATGGACACAACTCTGTCCTGTGGCCTTTGATCAGGCACTGGTCAATGGTGGCCTGTTGCTGCCTGGAAAAGCAGCGCAACGTGAGTGGCCCCAGCACTTCACGGGCAGCCCTTTTGCAAGGGGGCAAAGCGCAGGCTGGTGCCGGGGCAGGGCCCGTCGCTCCCTCACCTTGGGGCGCAGCACCGCTTCTAGGCCTCCACAATGCGCAACACGCATGTTTCCCCCAGGTCATCTGTGCTAGCGCCAAGACTCGGCCAGGTGGGTCGTTATTTTCCAACTGAGCATAGCACATCTTTTATCCAAGAAAAAAAATCCCCTAGCGCCACGCCATTTCGTTCGGGGCAGTTTGTGGGCTTTTTGTGGCCTTTCATTGCCGCAAGGAAACGTGGTGTCCAGTTGGGCAAGCCGGGAGCTTTTACCTCAGCGCAAGCGACTGCGGCGGGTCCCGGGCATAACGCACCGCCCGCCTTTCGCCGCCCTATTTA
>NW_010517236.1:0-1250 GCF_000687285.1 Phaethon lepturus
CTGTTTGGGACTAAATCATTTATAACACTGGGATGTTGGCTGTGAAATCTGCAGGGTCATTGGTAAATGAAGACGATGTTTTTCTTTGGAAAACCAAAGATGACAGCACAAAGGGCCCACTCCAGAGCAGTAGGTGTGCTGGATCCCCATTTTCTATGTAAGCAGATTCGTAAGAGTAAGCACAAAAGAAACACCCTGTGGGGCTTCTGTGAAGTGCTGAATTCATACAGCCACTGATTTGTGTGGGAGTGGAGTGAATCTACAAAATTCTTGTAAGACCTATGTCGCTTAATTTGCTGTCGTGATTTAGCCCCAGTCAGCAGTGGGCTGTCATCTTGCAGTGATCTTGCCTTTGGAACAGCATTCCAATGTCATCGCATTTTGAATTTCAGTCTGAAAAATCAAACTGGTGTTTCATAAATGCCACCAGGAACTGTCTCAGCATTTCCAACTTTTTTTCTCACTTTTGCTTCCTTCAGAACTGTTCTGTGCATCCAACCCCAAACTGCAAAAATCACTGTCTGCCCTCCAAAGGCCATTCCTTAACTAATAACTTGTTTGCCAAAAGAAGTTTTCTCGGTTATACTATGTACTGCAAGTGCATAGCATTATTTTTTTTTCTGTGCTTTACAAACATTATGTTTGCACTAAGGGCAGGAGGGTGTATATCAAATAATTACAGAAACAAGTAGGAGTCTTGAGAACAGTCCAGTGCAGAGAATTCCAAATAGTTGATTAAAAGCACTGTCAGATAGCAGAAGTTTTGGGCTCTCATTGAAACCTTTGAAAAGTTAGGGGCTTGTGCAGCAATTGAGAACTTAAATATCTGAGCAAACGTTGTCCTGAGAAAGAACAGTAAATGAATAGAGGAAAATACAGATAAGGAAAAAGAGGTTTCCTGAGGAGATCCAAGCAGTTATGAGACTTAAGTTTTTGACAACTTATTGCTGTCTCTCTCCTGAATTTCTCCTGCTTTCCATTTGGATTGACTTGCAGTATTTCCATGGTGACTTAAAAGGTGAACAGCCTCACAGAAAACATCAGGGTTTCTACTAGGGTACTGGCTCCAGGTCCCAGGGAAATTAAAGTACCAGAATGAATAAATGCCTTAAAATCAAATGGTACCATGTTTTTCATATGGCATCTTTCAAGGCTGGGTGACCTCCTGGGTATAAGATACCTGAAGTATGGATCATCTCTAGGATCTCCTATCCAGAGCTCACACTACACACACCCCACACACACGCCCC
>NW_010517236.1:1269-3084 GCF_000687285.1 Phaethon lepturus
CCCCCCAGTGTGGAAGACAGAGGAGAGTAGCATTTCTGCAAAACCTGACTTGTCTCCATGGGTCACCCAAAACATCCTGTGGAAAGGTGTTGTAGACTGTCAACCTCCATGACAGTGTTTTCTCATCAGATTTCTGCAAGGTGGTCAGTCAGAAAGATGTACAGGTGAGAGTAAGAGTCCCCAGGCATCCTTCCAGCTGATTCTGACTACCTGTGAGGAGGTCCCATCAATGCTGGCAGGAGACATAGGGTCAGGGAGACAGTTTTCCTTGGGAGCACAAAGTATGGCAGGAGTTTAAGGAAATCTTCATGTCCATACTTGAAAAAAATCAAGCTGACCAGCTTAGGAATAACTGCTGTCATAGGCTTCAACACAGTCACTTTTTTTTTCTGATTATTTCAATGAAGGATATGAATAAACATTTTATATATTCCTGAAGTATTTAAATATGCTATTTGTCCACATGAAAGTTTAACCAAAAAGGTAATTTATCCAGATGAAGGGCTTACAGTGATTTTTGGTTTTGGCAGGTTGCTTTGCTGCCAAATAATGCTGCTGATCTTAGCAAGCAAATCACTGGTGAAAAAGTGCTTGCATCTAATGCATATATCCCTGCCTCCCCAGGCCAGCTTGGCCAACGAGGCCCGCCAGGTAAGATACAGACCAGAGGGATGTGAGTGTGCAATAGTGCCATGAATAAAAATAATAAGCTTCAATCTTTCAGTATGATAGGTTTTCATGTGTTTCATATTTTGATTGTTATTATTATATTTGCATTTGTACTAAAATTTAAAAGAAAAACTTTCTGGTCATTATGATCAGCCTCTGCCAACTATCTAGCATTACTCCATTGTGTGTCTTAGTCTCCATGTATTTCTTGGCATGCAAGCTGTGTTTGTCCTCTATGTGTTAAATTTCTCCCTCTCCCTGGGATACCTCACCTGCTTCAGTTGTCTTTTCCAGTTTTTAAACTCTGTCTTAACACTCTCTCCATTTCATTTCAGGGATACCTATTGCTTTAGCTCACTGTCATTAGTAGAGCAGAAAATATGCTTTCAGTTTGCAGGGCTTTATGCCAACTGTTTTATTTTTCCTCGTCTGTTTTTGCAAAGATTCGTTTGTTGGTTTTGTGTTCCAGATTCAAAGGAATCTGAAAAGTAAAACTCCACTCACACCTTTCCTAAGGTATAGGTTGAAACAATGAGAAAAGCAGAGAGTTCCTAAAGCTATAACTTAAGCCAGACACCTTGAAACCTTCAGCCAGTGATGATAAAAGTTTTGCCAACTCTGTTGAATGCAGATCTAATTTTGGGTTAGCGATAAAACCAAGGAATTTTAGCATTGTTCTGGGTTTTAGTAAGATTCTTACAGAGGACTAGCAGACATTCCTTACAAGGTTTGATTTACTACCTACTGAACTGCCCCCCATTTATCCCCACTTTTGCAGTCTTGCTTTGGTTTTTAAGTCTTTATCTCATTTTCTTGGAGGATGAGTATCTTCAGTCTTCAGTATATCATAAATGCAAGGACAATGCGGTTAGAGATTCTGCATCAGATTCTGAAACGTACAGTGCACCACTTTGCAATCTCTCTAACATAGGCCTGACTCTGCATGTCTTCCATCTGGTTTCCCCATGGCTGAGCTGTCCAAGGTACTGTAGAATTATCTGTTCCACGAGAAAACCATCCCTGCTGACCTCCTCCTTTGCCTGCCATTAGCAACAGTGTGGCTGGGTCTTCAGGAGGAATCTGAGAGGTTCATCACTGAACTTGATTTTACTCCTTTTGAAAACCATAATTGTAAATATTCTGTCC
>NW_010517236.1:3549-7024 GCF_000687285.1 Phaethon lepturus
TTTGGCCCAACATTCCCATGAGTTTTCTGAGGCTTTCATTTTATGAGATGTTTCTCAGATGTGACTTGTTCTTTTTCTCTTTTCTTCTTTGTGTGAAAAAGAGGCATTTCTGCTTTTCATTCCCAGTCTGTGTCCCTAATCGCCTGGCAGTGGCAGTCTTGGTTTCTTTGTATACACAAGGTTTAATTGTTTTGTGAAGATCTCTTGTAGTCACTGTGACAAGGAGTAATATCTCAGATGACTGCTGTGTTGGTTGCGGTGTTGTGGATTTGTGTGCGTTAAGGCAACCAATCCATTGGGTGGTTCAAAAAATGGTCAGTCCCCACTGCTTGCACTGATGAAGTGTCCTGAAGGCTTTCCCTGGCAGGTAACCTTTGCTGTTGATTGCAGAGGCTCCAGGACCGAAAGGGAGTCAAAGGAGTCCTGGGTCACCTGGACCTCCTGGACAGCCAGGCCCTCGTGGATCAATGGGACCTATGGGCCCATCTCCAGACATATCACATATTAAGCAGGGCAGATGGGGCCCCATGATCAGTATTCTCACTTCCTGTCATGCATTGCACAATTGGCCTTAGCTCCACAACCTGTCAAGTCCTTGTGAACACTTTCTTTTCTCTTGCAGGGCCCACCAGGAGCCCCAGGGAGAGATGGTAGCAAGGTGAGGAGAGGTAGTGTTCCATAACGTGGGCACATGTCCATGTGAAGTACAGGCTTGCTAGAGAGACACTCTACACACTTGTAGTCACATCCTTTTACCATCTCATTTCCTTTGCTAAGCTGAAAATGTCCTGTTGTCCCATCCTTTCATGTCTTCCTTCTGCTATTTTGTGCTTCCCATTCCTTAAGTCTTGCAAATAGCCCTGCCAGGCTATCTGTCAAGCAGGCTCCTTTCCTTTCTCTGCAGCTCTTTTGGCTTTTCCATGAAGAAACGTTGATGCTTTAGCCCATTTCATCAGACTGCTCTTTTGTGAATTTCTCCTGTTAACTGGTTTGCTTGTTACTGTCTAGGAGAAATATCAGTGCCCAACTCTGCTCCCACTAGAATCAGCCGCAGTTTCCTTGCGTTCCTCCTTCACTTTCTTTTCTTTTTCTGAGCAAGCGTAAGCTGATGATTCTTGATCTGGGGACAGTAAGGGAGTCTGCAGAGGAAAACTGCTTTTTTGGTTTCCTTTAGTCACAGCAAACTAACTGAGGTGGTATTGATTACAGGGGGAGTGAGGTGCACCAGGACCAAAGGGGATACCTGTAAGTATTGCTCACAGCAAGCATTTCCACGGCAAAGTGGTGTTGGCTACTAACAACAGGCCAGCCAAAAGGGAAAAAAAAAAAAGAACCTCATATCTCTCAGCCTTGGCAAGCTATAGGCTTTGAGCAAGTCATCAGGAGAAGGATGGGTAGTTGCAAACTGTTTTCAGGTGAAATTGTTTAAAATTTTGTTTCTTATGGTCTTTTCTCATTGGTGAAATGGATTTTTAAGAGTGTGTCCAGCAGGGTGTCCTCAGTATTAAATAGTGTACTTTACTGTGTGAAGTCAGCTAAAAAGAAATTATTATTTTCTAAAATCAGATAAAATCAGATGGATACTCTCTGCATTGTAGTTACCAATATATTTAGTAAGTGATGGACAGCAGTGGGGTTACCATATTGAAAAGATACCTTCCAAATATCAGCATTCCCTAAAGAATTTTTTAACTAATTATTAAAAATTATTGATTAATTAGTCATTCTAAGAATGTAATTTCTATCAATTTAATAAGGAACACAGGGAACCAAGATTTATCTCCTCTCTTCCCATGAGGTGTTGAGATGCTCTTAGGAGGCAGATATAGCAAAAGTATTGTTAAGTAACAAAACGGCTGAGCATCTTATAAATGTAGGCTCTGTCTGCAAAAACATTCGCCCTTTGAAAATTGTTTCCTGAACAGGTTGATTCAAAAAGAGACCTTTAATTTCTGGCAATCAATATGAAGCAGCATTTTACTGAGTTACCCCTGCAAGAGTAATTATATCAACCTGTTTGGAAACTGTAAGAGCAAAGTGGATTATTATTAATTACCATGCCTTGTGACTGCAGGGCCCACCAGGTTCATTTGATTTCCTATTGCTGATGATGGCAGACATCAGAAACGACATCGCTGAGCTGCAAGAGAGCGTGTTTGGACACAAGACTCATTCATCAACAGAGGAGTTTCCATTACCTCAGGAATTTACAAACTATCATGACACAGTAGACTTTGGATCTGGAGAAGACTACAAACCACAGGCAGCACCCAGAGACTCCAGGATACAGAAGGCAGCCCATCCTTAGCTATGTCTACTGAAAAATAGTGCCCCTTTAGAGTTCAATATAAAAATGTACTGACAATGTAAAATATATATATTATTTCCCAGTTTTCTTTCAGCTTTTCCCCAACCATGCTGTCTGTACTGTAGCTTTCCCAGTTCATGGTAGCCTCCTTGCAGTAATTCCATACCATTAAACCTGCACTGTGCATTGTACTTAGACTATCAGGAAAACCTTCTTAGTGTATTGGGCTAGCATGATTAAGGCATGCTCTAGCTAATGGCGCAGGCCACAGCATCTCATCTGCCTACCTTGCATTGTGTCCAAATGACCCAGTACCCAAATTTTGCCAGGGGTAGAGGGGTAGCTGAACATTATCCCTGAATGACGTCAGTAATGAAACCCTAGGTCTACAGTTATACATGTAAATATATTATACCACTGAATTCAAGTCTCCAGCTAGTGTCCCCAGGCTTAGGAGAGAGTGAAAAGTAGATCCCTGTTTCACAGCAGAAGCTGTAAGTGAAATGTCTCTTTCTATTATGCCCCACCATGGCAGAAAAAGGCCAAAAAATATGGTGAAGGAGTGACACAAGGGCACTGCTTGTTGATCTGGAAATTATTTGGCTTTGTGTTGCTAGAGTATCATGCACAGAGAGTCAAAAAGATGCGCTTGTCCTAAACTACTAGCACTACTTTTCCCTTACCATTCTCCCAGTACTCAATGTGGAGGCCAGTTCCCTTCCTCAACATATTGATATTGCATGCATTACACAAAGATGAGCAAGAGAACAGGGAATGTATAAATCAGGAAAAACGAGCATAAGTGAATCAAGAAGGCTTATGGGCAAGCACAAAATCAATCCCAGCCTTGCAGAAAGAGTCAGATTCTGACCTCCTGTAGGTGTGTGTCTTCCTTGGTGAAATGCTGAAGTCCAAATGAAACAAGGATCTAAAACAATTACAAGGTTTTAGCATGTGTCACTAATCAACTGTAAGTTTTGCAAATTCCTTAATATGTGGAAGGTTATTGATTACATGATTAGTTTGACATTAGTATACAATTCTTTAGCCTAATAAATATGTGATTATGTTTAACGGCCTACTCTCATAGTCCTTAGGCTGTATTTCCTCAATGCTAACATTGTAACTATGTTACAAAAGAAGAGTTAAGAGCAAGGGCTGAGAGAT
>NW_010517237.1:0-13992 GCF_000687285.1 Phaethon lepturus
AGGAGTTATACCTTCCTGCTAGTAACATATTCCTCATTGACCCTTTGCACTGCAATGGTGCCTACCTCCAGAAGTAACCAGGTAAGTAATGCCTCCTCCAAAGGCATCGTCTCAACTGGCAGTCCTCTGATGTCATTGTTAATACCAACCAGATTTGAGTTTCAAAAACTGACCAGTGCATGAAACCCACTTTCCAGATGAGTTTGTCCAGCTTTGAGTCTTGGTACCAGTTCATTAGTTCAGTTTGTAGAAATGGTTGTGTCTATGCATTGGGGGTAAATTTAAGCTCATTCATCTAAACATCAGGAGCTGCTTTGGGTCCGTCCTGCCTCTTGGGGTACATGAGGCCATCTCTGGGACATGGTTGTATACTCTGTGAACCAAGAGAGCCTTGATATTGCAGAAGAGAGGTCTGTCAGTGCTGCAAGAGGTCTCTCTGAATCGTGTCAACCTAGTTTCTCTAGTCTGTCTTCATTCCCTATGTATTTTTAACTTTCTTCCAAGAGATTGCTCGTTATGGCTGATTACATTATTTGCAATTTTTTTGTCTCCTTTGATGCCTGTGCCAGTAGTGCTTATGTAAAGAGGCTTGATGATATTGAATGGTAAGAATGAACAAATGCAGCGGGAATTCAATTGCTATTTTGCTCTCAAGCACAAGTGTTCTTTCTAAATCAAGTCTGACCACTTACTATGTCAGTCAGATACGTTGTTGGAGACGCAGAGAAACTGTTTCATTTACATTTGATTTAAGGGGAATTTTTGTTTGCTTGAGGTGCTCTATTTTATTTGAAAGTTTTAGAAATGTATGATTTCCAAGTACTCTGTATGCTTTAAAAGAAATTTGGCCATAGCTGATGTTCATCTTGGCTGCAAAATCCTATGTATTATGTGTATCTGTCAAATAACTGGCCAGCAGTACCCTATCCTCTCTACAGATGGGGAGTGTCAAATTATTTGTCAAATACCACACAGGAGTTATTGATGATGGGTTCTTTGAGATACCTTTAAAATTAAATTTCTTAATCATACAACCATGTGCCTCAGCTGGTACGTGCAACTTTAGAATTCATGCTATAGAGCAGCTGATAATTAATGGCAACTTAAAATACCTCATCATAATGTCATTTACAACTTGATTAATCAGTTGGCATAGCTTTTCCTAAATTTCAGATTTTAAGAGGATTGTGAGTGTTTTCCAATAGCTTGACAGAGTCTTCCCACAGGTACAGTAAATACTGGATTGCTGTGAATTTAGGGCCATGTCCTGCAGTGCTCTGAAGTCGCTGCTGCCACATCCCTGCTCCGCTCTGACGTTCAGCACATAGTTTGCTGGGAAGTTTGTGTGCTGATCTGGCAGAGAAACTAATCCGCCAAGCAAATAGCTTTCTTTTGGACGAGCATGCTGAAATGAAGTGTTGAGATTTGGAGACGCGGCAGTAGGATGGGATGTGGCAGCCAACAGTTGGATTGTCTTAAACTGCCAAAGACCCTCAGTCAGGGAAGCACACATGCTTCTTTCATAAAGGTTGGCAGTCCCGGTTGGGCAATTTCTAAAGAAGAATTGCCATCAGTGAGGTATTCAGAAGAAAAATGACTGTCCAAAAATGACTGTGCAAAAAACCAAAATTTCATCGTACCATGGCGGGGACACTCAATTATAAACTTCTTTGCCTCTCTGTATTCAGACAGAGCAGGGTTTCTGTGTGCTTGATTCATCACACTTGGCTTGAGAGAGAGCACAACATCTCCAGATATCGGAGAGGCTGATTTTGTAGTGCTTCAATGTCGCTTTTATTCAGCCCCTACTCAATAGAGCTTTGTGTTCTTCTTGCTCCTAGAGATTGTAACTGCTGCCATGGAGGCAGAAATGATGTGAAAATATGGACCATAAAAAATACTGGCAAACTGGTGTTTCTCAAAAATATGACCTGTGCTTAAAACAACAGCACAATCTTTATTTGACTTTTAAATCATGGCATCTTACTGTCTCTTTTTTTTTTTGTAGCCTCTAAACAAAAGCATAATATACTACAGCTTGCTGTGACCTAGGGATTTAAGACATGACAAATCTGCAGGGGGAAAAAAAATCCATGTTCAAAATAAAATCCCGTTTTGACAGGGCGTTATCTAGAGTACAGCTGTTCGGTGGTAGTGTCATGCAGAGAGGAACTGAGCTGGAGACTGCAGTAGACATGGTAACAGAAAGGAGGGAGAAGAGAGCCTTGGCTAAGCTGGGTGTGACCTGCATGGCCTTGCAATGAACTGAAGGCTTACTGCAACTCCACCTCTTAGTATTTAAGTCTTGTCTACGAAGACTAGTGGAAAAGAAAGTTGAGGAATAGGACACCGATATTGCTGAAAACTGGCAGTGTTTTCTATGTTGCGTTGATGCTGCATAGTCTTTCTCTCAACTTCAGTTTGTTTTCATCCAAATATATGCAGTTGCATCTGTTTACTTGGTTGTTTGGTGTTGGAAACGTACCTCTCTTCTTGACAGCACACGTTTTTTTTCATCCTTTGTAACTTGATTTGGAACTGAAGGGAGGAAGAGGCTGTGTGCTTTGCAATGGGAACTTGCTTTTTGGTCCCAAAATTAATAATAGAATTGATAAAAAACACTGTTCAAGTATATTGACGTGTGGTTGATGGTTTGTGGGACAGTAATGTATTCCGTGTGGGAACATCTGTCGTAAGGGAACAGCTTCGCGAGGGGAAAAAGCACGCGACATATCTGCAGATACAACTTCAAAATTACTTGTATATGAATGCAGGGGATAGTTTAATTAAAGGGAGAATGGATTTTTCCCAGCTTATAGGGGAAAGTATATGGAGAAATCTGGTTCACTGGTGTTACTGAGCATCTGCTGGCTTGTGATGATGCTTTTACAGCACATTTACTGGGGGTTTTTGCAGGTTGCTCAGTCTCTGAAAGGACAGTACTCGGTGTTCATCTCAGTTCACTTCGTGCTATTTTTACAGCTTTCTGTGTTCAAATGGCTCAGAATAACATGCTTGTCATTCACCTGTCAACTAAGAAATGTAACTTACTTCAGACTTCCTTCCCCCGAGAGTAGCTCCGATATGAGGAACATCTTCAATTACCAAAAAATTCTGTGCTGTCCCCTTCCTGTGTGCTCTTAAAAAGGCAGGTATTTACAAAAGGTCCTCTGCTTCAAGATGACCTAGTTAAGGATGCTGCTGTGCAGCAGGTCAAGGTTGTGGAGTAAAGTTTTAGCATCACAAGATGCTATTTAAATTTTGGAGAATTGTGGATGGATCTTCGAGATCACCTGTATCAGCAAACATTTTTTTTCTTAATGAATCGTGGCACAAATGGAGGGCTGGAGGAACACCTGCCTGATCCTGCAGTCTTTGACTAGATAAGTAGTACATTGAGTAGTTCAATGTGTTCAAATACCTGTGTCCTGTTGCAGAGGTGTGCGCTGTGCAACACCAGCAAAACAGCTTGAGCTTTGCAGCACCGCTGGCACCGAATTGCTTGATGAGCCTCCCAAGTTCTTCTGCGTTGACACGCAGTAGGATATAGAAATGTTTCAAGAAAAAGAGAGGATCTCTATGCTTATGAACAATAGAAGACTGTGCTAATCCTCAGATGCATGGGAGCTGGAATGGGTTTTTTAATTGTGTGATTGCTGCTGTCTCACTCGAGTGGGAATGGGCTTTTTAACTGTAACTTCAAGTGCTGCCAAGAATGTTCTTGTACCTTTTACTGGAGAGAACTTAACCAAGTCGGTTGTAACAATGATCTGTCTGTCTTGTTTGAATGACTATGGTTTTATAATCTATGTGTTACGATTTTATGGCTAGAGAAGGAACAGATGTCATTAGTGGCTTCAAAACTGGTTAGAACTGAACGAATCGTTCAGTTTTAGTGGTCAAACATGGGAACAGGCTGCCCAGGGAGGTGGTGGACTCACCATAGCTGGAAGTATTCAAAAAACATGTGGACGTGGCACTTCAGGACATGGTTTAGTGGGCATGGTGGTGTTGGATTGATGATTGGACTTGATCTTAAAGGTCTTTTCCAACCATAATGATTCTGTAAATGTGGACACTTTGTATTTCATGATGGGTTGCTGGTTGCTCTTAGGGGCGGGTAAAATGTTTCTTACAGAGGGAAATAAAACCCCATTCTAACAGTTGTGTTTTGTTTTCTCCCACCCCTGACACAGGTTGCTAACTTGGCCTGTTCCATCTCGAACAACGAAGAAGGTGTGAAATTGGTTCGCATGTCAGCCAGCCAGCTTGAAGCCTTGTGTCCACAGGTAATGAAGAGCATGAGAACACAAGACATATCCGTATAAGTTGGGCATCTGGTCCTGCTTAGTACCTGTTTTGGGCTTTTAGTGGCTGTCTATGGACTTGCTGCAGAACTTGACTTTCCCATGTAGAGAATGAAATGCAGTGTAGGCATCAAGACTTAGAAACTTTAAAATACACGACAAAGTAATTAGTGATACGAGTGGGTCTTTTTTTATGTAATAGCTCTAATTTCATTTGGCCAGGGTATTCTAGTAACCTGCAAGACAGTAAACTAGTGAAGCTTCAGTGGTTTACTCTGCACATTCATGTTGCAGGAAGATGCCTTGTGAAGGCGCTACCGCTGCTCCCATGCATGCTGAAAGATGAGTTGTAGATATATTAATTTTTGCCTGAGTAGAATATAAATATGCAAAAAAATCTTCTTGATAGAGTAGGATCAGAGGAAGCTGGCTATGCATGAAGAGTTTGTACCTGGCTGAGACTACCTTTTAATTAATAACTTTTTAATGGAAACAAGGAAATTAAGTTCATATAAGCACTAGACTATCCTTTTCCATTTTGACAGCCTTGATGTTTTAAATGTCAACAACTAGATACTTGGATGAACGCCTGAAGGCTACAGTGCACTGTCAATTCTTGTAATTTACATTTTTTGAAGCAACAGGAAATTCAGATCTAAAACATACAAATAAGTTGTTGTTGGTAATAAGGAGCTAATGGAAAATACATACTCAAAAAATTGGTCAGATGGTGTTTTATGAAGATAAGGTGTCTTCTCTCAGGATTATTTGGAATTTGTTCAGGTTTTCCCATATATATTGGACCTTTTAAAACCAGTTGAAAGGAATACAGATATGTTCACCTGTACTTGCCTCAGCAGGATGGGAATTTTGAGGGAATAGGTGGAGACAGTGTGAAGAGCAGGACTATTTTATCTTTTCTATTACTTTCAAGTAACAGTGCCATTAAATAGGTGAAGATAGGCACCTGAACATAAAACATTAAATACTATCTAGGAGGCCTTTTGTCATCCTGGGGCGACTTCTGTGGTTTCCACTCCTGGATCAGACCCTGGGGGCCGGTGTATAAGCTGCGTTGGCTGTGCAGTTCTTTGTCTCTCACATCTGAGGCAAGTGGTGTGTATGGCTTGTTAAAACCAAAGGTCAATTTTTACAGTTGGAACAAAGCATGTGGAAGAAAAAAGCTATTAAAAATACATCTTATCTGGTATAAGGGGTTGCTCTTTCCTAAAGTAATGAACTAGGCTGGACATAATTTTTTTGTTTGTTTGTTATCTCCAAGAATATGAGTGTCTAATGCATGTTGCTCCAAACAAATGCTGATTTTTTGAAAATAATAATGTTAAGAAAGTTATGTTTTCTTTGGATCTAAATGTTTCTGGTAGTTGTCCAAATCTGTGGGGTTTTTTCCCCTCTCCGTTGCTGAAATTATGTGTATTTCAATCTCTATCTTTGCTTTTCCAACAACTGCTTATTTAAATAAATCTACTCTTTTATAAAATGAACACCATGATGGTCAACATGAAATAATTAACAAACTATAGTCAATAGGCACCAAACTGTAGTCACATTACTGAAGTGCAGTTGTTAACCTTTGCCTTCGGGGATTATGGATAATACATTTAACAGACGTTGGAAGCTTTGATTATCTATAAATGGACGAGGGCTATAACTGATGGATTCTGGCTTTATAAAGGTCATGTAGCTGAACTTCCAAGCCTGCAGTTCAGATGCTCCACTGCACAGTCTTGCCTTAATTTCAGGGTCATCACCAAGAGATTAGTAAATGACACTATAGCTGTTCATAGCACTTGAAAGAGTGCTTTTATATTACATTACATGTTCTCTGCTTGATTCTTTAATGCTCTAAGAGTATTTAAACATGTTGTGAATTCTCAGAGATAATTAGGGGCACTTGTCTAAACTGTTTTACAAATGGCATCTGTGTTTTCTCCTAACGGTACAGAAGTTTGTCTTATGCCAGTCTAAGCGATGCAGCACACTATCGTCCTCCTCACCTGCATTACTGAACGGTCCCCAAACTTCGATTATTCTGTATAATCTCTAAATGCTTCTAGATATAAAGAGCAGCATAATGGGGCTTTGTTTCCTTTTTTAGACAATTATCTGTTTGTTTTGTAGTTTATTCCAGCTGCTTCTTGAATCCTTTTAGGTGACTGCTGAACAAACGTGTGAATTTAGCATAAAATACAGATTTTATCCAATATTATCAGCTTTTTTTTTTTCTTAGATGGTATTTTTTCAGGAAGATGCTGGATTCAGAATGAGTCAAGTCAATCAGTAATTACAATAGTCTCTGAAACTCAAGTGAATATATCAATAGCACACAGAAATATGATGTATGAAATTTAATTCAAGGAATTGCTGTGGTTGAAAGGATGAAACTGAAATTTAATGCACTTGAGTAAGTCCCCTGGTAACCTGTTAAATAGCTTAGCTGAGTAGAGGCCATTCTGGGAGTAGAGAACTCCTGGTTAAAGAAAGATTTCTGCAGAAATCAATCTGCAGAGTTAATTATAAAAGCTATATCTCAAGTAGAGCAGTTTTTCAGTCCCTTGCCATAACTAGCCTTTTTGAGCTGGCAGCGGGAGTGAGGAACATGCAGCACTTCAAACTGGTTAGAGAAAACTTGGAAGTTTTGTCGGTAAGGAAAGTAAGTCATTCGTTGCCAATGTCACCTACGGGCTCAGACATTCTCAGGTTTGAAATGTAATTCTTTGAGGAAAAAGAAGATGCGGAAAATTTCTCATCTGAAAAGTCTCTACGAAACCAAGCAGTTAAACTTGTTTAGTGTGGCTCTGTTAGTGAAAATCAGCTCTCCCTCAAGAGTGACATCATCCTTCCTGTTTGTGAGTCTCCAGCCGATTAACACAGAAATTAATGTGAAGTTGAAGACTTAATGTGATATTTAGAGCTCCCTTTTGATGATGCGGGAGGAGCTGTTAGGAAGAGCTGTGCATGCTCCGTAGTAGCCAACTAGCTGGCTTGTGTTAGGCTGGGTTTACAGGGGAGAAATAAGGCAGTGTTAGGAGGTTGCTGGTGTATTTCTTCACAAAGCCTTGACTTACAAGCCTGCCTGAATTCTTTGAGAGTGCGTGTTGCTGAAAGTCTGTCTATTGAAGTGAAACAACTTTGTCCAGTGTCTTGCAAAAGTTACCTGCAGTCCTGCAGCTTCATGCCTTGCTAGGTGGTGGGGAAACGGGCCTGGCTATGGTGGGTTAGGCTGAAGGAACAGAAGTCCTCCATCACTACAGTTAAACGTTTTTAAAAAATGCTTAAGAAGTCTTTCATAGTTGAAATGGAAAAGTACTGCTGTGAAATGCTTGGAATAGTTGCCTGTGCTTCCACTTGCCTAGCAGAGTGCTGGGGGAAGTTTTCTTTGCCTTCTTGCTAAACACAGAGCTTGCCAACGATAAATTAGTGAAAGATTTTGTTTATCTCTACTCGAAAACCTGGATCTTTGCTCGGAACTCTAGCTTCCGAGTTCTGTTTCCAAGAAGTACTTGCTTTGGGAGCCTGTGAAAGCTGTTTTGTACCAGCATTTTGAATTAAAGATGTCTGAGAAGAGAGCTTAACCATGGGAGTGTTTCTGATCATACAAGCTGTAGGTGTTTAGAAAGCAGCAGTGAAAATGCCCAGTACCGCTCTTGAAAGGAGAGAGTATTGCTCCAGCCTTTTGATATGACAGTCTGCTGTCACTTGCAGCTGCTCACCAGCTATGTGTTGACTTTCTCATTCTTTAAAGCCTCTGTGAAGTTCATGTATAGACTTCTAACCAAATTGCAGTCAGGCTGAGGGTTTCAGAAAATAATTACAGATTAGAATTTCCATCAGGTTGGGTGTTTGCTTCTGCCAGCAGAAGCTGGAGCCCATTACCCTTGAGACTGATCATCTTCTGGGAAGCAGATTGCAGGAGCAGGGTAGACCTGCACCTCCCTGGTGTGGCCACGCAGGACCTGCTCTCCCATCTGGAAGGCAGGGCTTGCTCTGAGCCGGTGCTAGTTGCCTTTCTCCTCTGCTGCCCAAATAGCTCATCCTCCTTAGAAACCTTAGGAGGGCACCAGGCAGGGTCTCTGCCTGTCCTTTCCACATGTCCTCCATACCTGCTGTAGCACAGACAGTGTGTTCGGCATAGCTCACTGTCCCCTGCAGTCAAGTCAGCCCATTAAACAGACTCTAGATAATTCTTGGATTAAATTACATTTTTCTAAAAATAAATTGGCTCTCCTCATATTAACATCTTGTTTTAATAATTGCTGTTCCACATCTTTACATTCCAGTTTTGAAATGCTTGAAAAGCAATTTGCTGCTTATAGATTTCTGATGAGGCAGATGGCTACATACGCTGATCACACCTACTGACACAGACAAAATACGATGTAGACGTTCCAAATAGCATGAAAACTTTTGTTTAAAAGTTGCAGCATCTTAGAGAAACAAAAAAAAACCCTCCAATGCACCTCTTCAAATCCACCAAACCCAAACTTGCAGACTTTCTCCCCTGCTTAAGTTCCCAATTACTGCTGGTTCCCTGATGGCTGTCGGAGAAGGAGGTAACTTCATTTTTCTTGCAGCAGAGACTTAAAAGGGGACAATTGTTTGATATTTTCTTCTCTTTGAAAGACTGTCAGATTTTTTGAATGTACTAACTAGCAGCTCTATCTCCAGACTGTTTAATTACAGGTGCTTGAAGCGTTTTATTGGCATTGCGTAGAAATAGTTACATTACAAAAACTTAACACCTGGGTTGCAGTTTTGTATCATGCAGGCTTGCTGTGAAAAAGAGCCAGCATAGGACAAGAGTGGCCATCAGAGGAACAATATTAGAAATTTGAATGGCTACTGATGCATAAAAAGAAGCAAATGTAGGAGAAAGGGATTCAATTCTGTAGAAAGAGGTATATTTAGTGTGTGAGGACCCTGTGTGTTCATTACAGTCACAGTACGATCTGTGGAGTGCAGTAGCAGAACAGCTTCCAGAAAAGAAGCAGAGTCCCCAAAACCTGCAAAGCTTCAGCACTTCAAGTCAGTGAAATGCAAAACGAAGCAACACAAATGGACACCAAAACAAATGGCACCGAAGTTCTTGCAGCTTCTGTATTGACTGGTACTATAATATTGGTCCTCAGCTACAAATGAAAATGCCTTTTCCATACACAGGGAAGTTGATAGGATAATTATCTATACACAGTATGCAAATAGTAAATACTTTGACAATAGTATATGCTAAACTAGAAAAGGTCATGTTTTTCCAGGAAAAGTGTGTTTCTGTGGGTCATTATAGCACTGTAACAACAGGAGTTAATCTCTCTGCAGAGATGCCTGCATTCACTCGGTGTGTAACGTCACAAATCACAGAATCATTAAGGTTGGAAAAGACCTTCAAGATCAGCAAGTCCAACCGTTAATCCAACACCACCATGCCCCCTAAACCATGTCCCGAAGCAAACTTTTTAACTTGCAGGAAAGGGAAAGTGCTCAAAGTGTCTTTTATACATTGGAACAAAGTATTGGAAAAGCAAACTTCTCCTTCTTTTGGTGCATCAGCCTCCATACACTTGCTGGTCACTGGCATTATAGCTAGAGAAAGCGCAAAACAATCTTCTGTATGTTTTGCTTCCAGGCATTTCAGCTCATCAGAGTCTGCAGAGTGCTTTTTGTTGTACTGAAGTACGTAGAGTGTTAGCACACGTAGACATGTGGATGCAAACCTGGGGTTGGATGTAACTGGAAGTGACTTAAATGTCCTGCTTATGAACATGTTTTTCTCCACTCAAAGCAAAATTCAATTAGGAGCAGGGAAGGAAACATGAGTAGGGTGAACGCGGGAGGTAACTTTGGCATCTGGCATATGTAAAATTAAATTATGAGCAGCTTCTTACAAACTGCCAGTAAGCAAGCTAGGCTTTCTTTAATACAGAAAAATACAAGCGTTAAAATCCAGCTGAGCAAGGGGAGAGACCTGGCTGGGCTCAGCTGATAAGGCAGCTTTGGTGGGAAGGTCATGAATCCATTTGTTGACAGTTTGGAAAGCTATGATCTGAGAATCGTGTTTTTGCTTCTACCTTACTACTAGTGCTCCATATCACAGAAGCGCTCTGTGAGGCAGCAGTAAAATAGAGCAAATGAGGGGCACTGTGTGGTGCAATTACCAGTTTTGGCAGGTTGAATAAAAGGTTTCTTCACTCAGCCTTGCACTGAGGTTGCTCCAAAAGGCAAAGCTGAGATTACTGCTTTTGCCCTTGCTTGCGCTTGGATCTACTTCCCAAAGCAAACCTGATCGTGCTATCTTCTTGAGGAGCTCCCTTTTCATCCACTCCAGAATAAACCTGATTTTTCATATCACAGCTTGCGTGTGTCCCTTTTTCCTCTGCCCTTGAGATGATAGCTGATGAGTGGTAGATGCTTATTTTATTAACTTGTTTTACAAATGCAAAGTATTCTGGGTTTGAAGGTCATGGAACTACTTTCCAACTCATTACCCAAATGCCACAAGAAAGCTGGTAAATGAAGGAACATTTGTTTTAAAACAAAAAAAAAAAAGTGAGTTAAGAACAGCAGATATTTTGGTTGTAAAGAAAAGGTGTGTAGTGAGGAGAGGGGAGAGGACTGGGTGTGTGTTTTGGAGCTTTTGAAACTGGAAAACTCCTCCTTGTTGTGGCACAGTAGCATTGTAAAACCAATACTACAGGAAACGGGAAAGTTAAACCAGCTGCAGAAAGAAAAGTCTCCTGTAAAGAGCAAAAAGTCCCTATCAAAAAGACTGAGGCAAAAAATAAAAAGTGTTTATAGCCATTTAAAACGGAGAGTTATGTGGCTTACAGACATGGTATGCGCAGCAGGTAGGGAGTGCAATGCAAAATAAATAGGTGGTAGTTTTCTTCTCCCAGGTGCTGTTTCTTCCTTTGGCCATGCCAGCCAAGTGTTCAAAGCCGTTCTTTGTAGGAGCACAGTCTATAAGAGTTTTCTTCTAGCCCCTATCAGTCTTTCAGGTGGGGTGCTATAAAGGTGAGGCCAGAAGCCATCTTAAATTAAGCGTAAAAAAATTAATTCTTCGTGACCTAGTAGCTTTAATTTACCCTTACTAAGGGTTAAGGTGTTTTCTGTCCTGGAATAGCTGTGCTTCTTAAGAGAGCTTCTGGGCAAAGTAGCCAGTCTTGTAACTCAGGCAGAAGTCACTCTTCAGGGAACGTTGGAGAGTCCTGCCCTGCAAAGGTATAATAGGTTTAAATAGGAAAAACAAATAACTTTTTAAAAACCAGCTTCTTCCCATAAAAGACATGAGGAGTTGAGGTACAAATTGAGACATCAACTGCACATCTTTTGAATCCCAGGCCTCCCTGATCTCAGGATGTGCGTTGCCAAGTTCTGGCTGGTGCCATGGGAAGCTGCGAGGCGGAGGAGAGCAACTCCAAGTAACTTGCCGAAACCACGTTACTGAGCGTTGGGCTGACTTGAACATTGCAATTGCTACATGAAACAAAGCACCGATAAAAATAGTGTGTTTTCTTGCCATGCTTCATTTCCTTCTGGATAGTCTCAAAACGTCCCTGTTTGATTCTTTTCTTTGTACGAGTTCAGTGAGTCATTGTGATCACAGTGCTCTGGCAGCATTTTGAAAAGCTCTGAAATACAGAATATTTCCCTGAAATTGCCAAATGTTTTACATGGAAGTGGCTACATTTCAGGTAGTCTGGCCATGTTCTTATTTTTTGGAACTCTCTCTCTATATATATATCTCCTTCCTGTAAGAGTTACTCATTTTAAATTAATTGCCCGATGTTTCATGTTTTTTGGAGAAGCAATAGTGTACTTTAATCAGTCCCTCCCCTCCAAGTGTTCATTTTTAGAGCATAAAGGAATCGTAGTCCTGCTACATGCGCAGACTATTTAAGATCCAGCATACCTGTCTTTTTCCTATGTCTAGCTATGCATCTGTTGGGAAAGTCATTCACTCTGTACTGGACACCAGGCATCCTGTAAGAGCATATTTACTTAAATACACTGTTTGCAGAGTTTTGTCATAGTCCCTGGGACATTACCCAAGCAGACATGTGAGACATGTCCAGGATAACTTGCCCGCATAAATGCTGAGCTGTACATAGAGTGAAGGGTTTTATCACCGCTGCTAAAACAGAATGTTGGAACCGCTTTGCACAGGGAGATAGGATATGTGCTACAAGAAAGGATTGTTGAGCTGCATCTGTCTTGAATTTCTTCCTGAGCACTTGTCTTTAGTTCCACAGTGACACTTGATAGCTTTCGATTTCCCCACCAGGTTGTCCTCATCTCTAGCACTGCTGGCTGCTTTCCAAACGCAAGACGCGTCTGCTTGTAAGGGAGATCTTACATACTAGTTTTGCTTGGCCGTTTTCATTTTTGCTGTTGTAATGTGCAAAAAAAATTCCTTTTTTTCAGTTGGACAAGCTCCCTGTTTGGAGGACGATGGTGCAGCTTGTGCCTCCTGTGTTTGGATTTGGTGATGTCGCCCTGTTTGAGTTTGAGCGCTTGCAGAGCCCTTGATCTATGACAGCTCTTCCATTACGTGTGAAGCGTTGCTTAACGTGGGCATCTGGGGTTGGACGCGTGCTGTTGACAAAGATTAATTGTTCAGACAGCTGCTGCTGTCCAGATGACGTCACGCAGGTACACAGGCCATATGTTCCTTCGGCGTTGATGCTGACCTGTACCTGTCTCAGTGCTTAAAGGGTGTTTTCATATCTGATACTAGCCAAGGTAGCTGGAAGAGAGCAGGAGATGTCCTGACCCTTGCTATCGCTATCTTCTCTATCTCAGTAGTCACAGTTGCTAGCAGGATGAAAGCTGAGAGCAGATTTTTGGGGTGTTGTCTGGTTTACCCTTTTTGTTTCCAGGACACTTGTTATTTGGATTCATCTTCATAAAACTTTGGATATCTAGATTTTGATTAATAGGTGGATAATTCATTACATCAGTCAGACTGGGGTGAGAAATGGCAGTGGCTAGACTTAAGAAGCAGGGCTCTTGACAGGTTTCCCTTTCTAAAACCTCTGGTTTTTGATTTTAATTTTTTAAACATCGTTTTCTTGGATGTTGCAAGGCTTTTTTCAGGGCTTTCAGGACTTGAGAACCATGATCTTAACGGGCAGCATGAGTGAGGGTTGCAGAGCAGCGTGGGCCATGACTGGCAGCAGGTCTGTCTCTGAAGGGACATCCTGGTGACCACAGCTGCCTCCCCAGAAGGTGTGACTTCAGCGGCTGGTTTGAGGAAGGGGAAGCAGCAGAGGACCCCCACGTTCTCCGTGAAGGATGAGGGCACTGTCATCATTGCTGGGGTTCAAAGGCATGTTTTGTCCCCGCAAGCCTCCTGAGCAGATTGCCGCTCATGCCAAATCGTGTCTCTTACTTGTCTGTGTTACCAAACCCATCGAGCTGGTTTGATTTGTCACCCAGACTTGCAGCCGCCGTCTCCAGAGGCAGGATGGTAGCGAAGAGAGCAGTGGATAGCTTTTCTGTGGATTTTCCTCAGTCAGTGCTAATTTCTAGCATCCCTTGGGTGAATCAGCCTCCTTCTGCCCGATCCATTCAGTGCCATCCTGATATCTTTGACGTCACCATCATTTCCATGTTTAGTGAGTTACGTATTTTTTAAAATGCTTTGTGACACTTAAATGAAGCAGGTAGG
>NW_010517237.1:14023-19664 GCF_000687285.1 Phaethon lepturus
ACCAGGGACATCTGGTGCTTGCATGTTTTGTTCGGCAACTTTGTGAAATTAATACAGTCCTAAAGTAGAGAAGAAAAATTACACATTAAACTTATAAGTTCATTATCTGTAACTCTCAGGTGCTTGAAAACAAGGTTAGGATTGTCGTGTCGGTCTGGCTGCAGATGGTTTCTCACACCTGGCGTTGTTTCCAGGTCATTCTGCACCAAGAACAGGAGCAGGCTTTTGAGATTGCTTTCTTCTCGCACCCGAAGAGGCTTTTTTAGTTATTTAGCTGACCAATTAGTTGGTATGGCATAAACTTTGTTACTGTTGCAGCAGTATGTGTAGCACTTTCTCTGCTTAGAAACAAGGATCTGTAATTTTACAGTCTTAGGGTTTGAAGAAAATTGTTGGAGGGGTGTTCAGGAGGAGCATCAGAGAGTATCCTCTCCTCTTGTTCGCTGGCTAATCTGGCTTTTCCACAGCCACAACAGAAGTCTTAAGGTACTATAACAATTACCGGCAAGGTACAGAGTAAAACTTTAAGGAAAAGAAGATAAATACAAAATTTATCTTTAATTTTGTATTTGCATATTGTTTCTACTTCAGACCGTGTAAGCTTAAACCTTTTTTGACCTTTTTTCTCAGGTTCTGGCAAGTCGTTTAGGAAATGCAGCCTCCAGTGTACTAAATGTCATCCTGTCTAAAATAGTTAACAGCGCAACCTGCACTCAGAAAGCAACACCTTTCTGATGTGAGCTGTTACAGAAAGGTGAAGCTAGCTCGTGTGAATACTTACCCAATGTTCTTGCATGTAATAACTAACCATAATAAATGTGGAAGCAGGTATGAGTTGGATGCGAGAGCACCAGAATAAACACTTTTGTGTTTAAACGACAAGTTCCTTAAAACTTATTCAACTTGCTTTGTTTGCTGTTGAGTTCATTGGATAAACATATGGAAACTAATTGTTCCATTAAGAGTATGTTTTAAAAATCCAGAGGTGTTTTACAGGTCATTAATGCTGCACTGGCTCTGGCTGCTAAACCCCAAAGCAAGCTGGCTCAAGAAAACATGGATCTCTTCAAAGAGCAGTGGGAGAAGCAAGTCCGTGTGCTGACGGATGCTGTTGATGACATCACTTCCATTGATGACTTCCTGGCTGTATCAGGTAATCAGAGGTTCAGTCTTGGATATAATCGTTCTTGTAACTGAGTTTATTCCTGGAAATGGGTGGTTTCTACATGTGTTCTGGAGTCTTCTTGGGTTTTTGGAACGGATGGTATTGGTACACTTCACCTGGCACGTGTCATCTTCTTCCAAGTGGGCATGAAAATAGAGCAGGAGATCTTGGCACAAGGAGAAGAGGTATTTTTATAGCTTGAAAACAGCGATAGTTAGTTCAGCAGTTACTCTAGAAACCTGTCATTGCACTTACAGCAATGTGCATGCATAAACATATATCTACCGACTCTACATGTCGGTAGAGTGACTTAAACATAGCGAAAGACACTTTATGTCTCAAGATTTTGAATTGCTAGCTGAACTACTGATGAATTACCATCTAGCTACTGTAGACAAACCTCACTGGTAACATTGGGGGAAATAGAATATGTTTATGTTCAAGTTACTAACAAGCAAGAAAGATGATCCCTCAATTCACTTTAGACTCTTCTTATATATAAAAAAAAAAAAATAGCAAACTATGCTTGTAAAAGTTAATTAAAATTAAATTGTTCCTATAGAAAATGTTCTGTGAATATTTTTAACCATGTCAGCTTTAGTAAAGTTTTTAAAAAAGATTAGATAACTATAATAGATTAACAATTCCATTTGACAAAGTGCTTGCCAAGATAATCAGTTTTATCAGCATCATTGATAAAGATCCACTATTAGCTGCTGTGACCTAGAAATAACGGGGGCATTTTTATTTCCACATCCTCTAATTCTGCTCTAGTCAGAGAACGTGGTGATATAACCACGTGAATTGTATCTGCAATAGCCTTCACAAACTACCACTACAAACTGAGGGTCTAATTTTCCTGGTTGCAAACAGGCTTGG
Organism: Phaethon lepturus; assembly: GCF_000687285.1. NCBI lineage: Eukaryota > Metazoa > Chordata > Aves > Phaethontiformes > Phaethontidae > Phaethon > Phaethon lepturus. The sequence goes on from NW_010517237.1 coordinate 16,068, forward strand.
GCATCTCGAGTGATCTAAAAACACTGGTTGTAAAGAGAGATTTCACAGGAAGATGAGTGGCATCAGAAGTGCCAGGTGAACATACCTAGGAAACGTATCCAAAAACTTGCAGGGCTGAATTAAAAGACTTTTTTTTTTTTTAATATTAAAAAAAAAAAACAAACCAAACAAACCTCAAGTAATGTTTCTACGGTGAGTCACCTGTATTATCATACATGTGTATTGTCGTTCCCTGGGTTCTGAATAAAAATCTTCTTTGCAATGAGTTAGCATAAACTTATTAGGCAGTTGGATGTCCTAGTTCTTTGTATCTGTCTGCATGCTCGTCGTCGCAGCAGTAGTTGAAATTGCACAGCTGTGAGGAGCCTATTTCTGGGGAAATATATTTAGAGAGAATTGTGTGCTGAAGTTCGTAGCTCCACTTGGAGTTTGCCCACAAGTGTACAAAGCATTTTAAAGAGAAAGAACGGTTAGTCTGTGAAAGTGCAGTCTGTATAAAGCTGCCTTACTGTGTTTCACTTAACAGTGTGGCTCAAAATTGGTCGAGCCACTAGAACTGAGTGGTCACCATCCTTGTATAGGTCATTCGAGGAGATGGGTACTCTGCTTTTGAGGGGATGGGTTATGGTGTTGGCCCACTGCTGAGGTGCTCTGAAGAGTTTCAAGGGTTTGGCAATGAGCAGAGAACGATTCTTTTCTGGGGCAGTGGCAGGCTGACTCGAGAGAGTTCACTTCGAGTGTGTGCTTGCCACCCAAAATGATACCATGGAAATGCTGTGGTTTGAGAGTACTTCAGATACTCGAGTGCATTCAGCAATTATTTGTATGTGCTGCGTTATCAAAGAGATGTTAGAAAAATATTAAAGCAATAAATATTGCTTTAAATATTATTTGATTGAACTTTGAGAAATGTTTTCCATATAAATGCCACAAGTTCAACTCTTCTGCTAAAAGTCTAAACATCTCTTTGGATAAAATCATGATGGGTATGATTCATACCAGGTTCCGTTTGGGGTTATTAGAATGTTTGTACATAGTAGGATTTTATCAGTTATTAAGCAGATGTAAGCAGAATTAAAAAGTGTCCTTGTGGGTCTGTGTGTGTGTATGTAATAGCACATTCCTATGATGTGTTGTCCTGTCCATCATGAAGCGTATGCTTCATTGTTCAGCTTATGCTATGGAATTGTAGTAATTCTGCACAAGTAAAGGCTTGATGATGAAAGAGATGTTGGTTTAGATGACTAATTAATAGCAGAATATCATACAAGAATAAGGATACTTAAATGCACAGTGTTGCCGATAAGCTTGCAGGTTTACAACATTTTATGAAGGGCATAGCACAAGAAAGACCCTGTTGAGGTAGGACAACGGTTTGGCAGTGGCTAATTGTCGGGGCATGGGAGATTAATAACAGAGGAGTCCTGTAGACTGAAGATCTTTCCTATATGCTCCCAACCGTGAATGATTTGCAGCTCAGGGAGCTCCAGCATCAGAGGTGCTACTTACTGAACAGTCCTCGACAGATTTTTCTCATTTAAGCATGTGTTAGTTGCTCTTTTGACCATTAAAAACCCCTGGCATCTGCATCATCCTGTGAAAAATTCATAGCCTGTGTTCTGTGTGAAGAACCTCCTCATTTTGCAGTGTCGCCTATTTGCTTCATTTGATGCACCTAGTTGTAGTAGAAGATGGTAAAGAGGTTTGGTTTTTTCCCCTACTCACTTTCTTCATGCTGTTTGTAAATGTACAGATGTCTGTTGTACGCTTAGTCAGTCATCTCTTTCTTGACTCCAGAGTCTTTGCCTGTGTCATTATTCCTCATTTCAAAGCTCTTCTGTAATTCTTATCCCTCTTGTCAGTGCCTTCCCTAAGCACTTGGGGTGTGTTTGTGTGCCCGCTATCTCTGTTCTCTAGAGCAGTTGCTGATAGCACCAGGTAATTGTAATATTCAATGTTCTGAAATTACCTGGATCTCCTTTGAAACCCTCTAAAAAAATCATTCCATTTGCTGCCGTTGACAGAGGTTTATGCAAGAGATTGCCTATCACAGCGGAGCTATTTCATCTCAAGAGCCTCCAGATGAATGTTGCCTGGGTCCGATGATTGTCCTCTTCATTACAAGATGAACACTGTATTTACGAGTGTATGAACACTCAAGTATTTGTTCCATAACCATGCCTACTGACACTGCTGCTGGACCTGGTTCCTCCAGTGTCCCTTGTCAAGAGAGGGTCTAGCGTGGAAATTGTTCCAAGATCTTCCACAGGGGACACAGCAGAGAAGCAAAGTTCCATTTATGCATCTGTGGCTTTATCTCCTGACTGTTGCTCTTAGGTCTTGATCTTCTGTAGCCCCCAGACTCCCCTGCAGACTTCTTGAGATGTTTGGAATAGGATTTCTTAATGAATGCCCTTTAATGGGGAGGTGGAAGGTTTTTGGTGGGGGTGGATTTAGTGTTGACAGTTCTGGAGGACTTTTAATTCTGTTAGCTTTTCACAGTTTTTCGTATTTCCTTGTTTGCTCTAAAAATAATTTTTATTGGCAAAATGTTGTCCTTCCTCTTACCCTGTTGCCAAACCACACCATTTTGTCCCTACAGGGAAAAAGGACAAGATCCCTTTGCCGTTGCCCGTGTTACATTCTATGTTATATTCTGTCGCCGTGAGATTTTTCTCCTGCTCAGCAGCAGGAGGGCTGTTAGCGCTGATGCAGGACGGCGTTACCACGTCCCCCAAGGTACTGGTGGTGAACCCGTGCGTCAGCATTTCTTGGGCCCTGCCACCCTGGCCTCAGCAGATGGCATTTTGTGCCGGACGCTTATCCGGTCCATGTGCCCATAGGACAGGTAGCAGTGCGTGTATAGACAAGCACACAGGACAGGGTCAAATCTGATTTGGTATCACCCGATGGGAGAGTATAACCAGAGTGGATGCACCTGACGGTCCTGACTTCCCTGGGGCTCCTTGCAGACCGCCCCATGTGGGATTATCTTTCCATAGAAGCGTCTTTCTGGCAACTTTGCATCTGCAAAAGACATTGACTGATCAGCAGGCATTTAAATATTCATCCTCGTTTGTCCATGCCTTTTACTAAAGTTCATATAATCCAAAGAGGCTTTTAAATGGTCTGTAGCTTAATTTATTCCTTAAGGAATTGAAGCGATAAACAGTCTGTGTTTTGGCCTGACGCCGATGCTTTTTCTTTTTACTGTTGCAACTTGCAGGGATGTCTGTCTCTTGCTTTAAATACCAAAACTCCGTGTGCTCCTTGCTCCAGCTCTTGTACCTTGGCTGCCTGCTCACTGACTTGTCAAATCACTAATGAACCTGTGCTTCTCTCTTAGGGCCACGTTCTCCCCTCAGCTGAACTTTTTCAGGCTGAATTGCTTCAGAGGTATTTCACAAGTGTGTTTTTTGTCCAGGTTGCTTACAGAAGTCTCGCAATATTGCACCTGGCTCTGTTAATTTTATGTAAATTAAGCGTAACGCTTCCAGCAGCACTCCTTTCAGCCAGTTTATACAAATCCTCTATCAGTCAACTGTACGTGCTTCTCGTCTCTACAAACTCTTGCAAAATGGCTCTTTTACTACCTGT
>NW_010517237.1:19695-37798 GCF_000687285.1 Phaethon lepturus
AATAAAAGCCACTTCAGTGGCACGGATTGGCAGTGTAGCATGATTAAATCAATGGTAAGTAATGCTGGAAACTGTTTTATGTGACAGAGCAGAAACGTTTCCAAGTTGGTTTCTTACCAAGCAGCCCAAATGCTGATGTTGGATGGCAGTGTCAAAGCATTGCTACTGATATATTAAAGAGGTCTCTAAGAGAGTTTGGAAGACCTTTTTGGGGTACCTTTCCCCAAATGAGCATCCCAGCCTCTTTAGGCATCTTCAGAAGTCTCCTAGGTGTTTTTACTCATTTTGGGCCTCCTGGACTTGATAAATGCAGGAAAATATCTCTATATAAAAAAGAAAATGTGTCTTCCAAAAGTAAATTATGAACAGAGGTCTTGGCTTTATTTTCTGTTTTCTTAAGAGGCAGTGAGTACTCTGTCACTGGAACGCTTTCTGCATAAATCACTGCATGTTATGTGTCTTAAATTTGAATGGAGGACTAGCCATTTAATATTTTCTGATGGTATGTGTGTGAGTGTAGGAAAACACTGTGTAGGAAGCTAGAGACATGCAACGCGTGCCCCAGTCTATTAGAGCGTTGAGTGGCTTAGGTGTGGCTTTGGGGAGGGTGCCTCATCGCCCCACACATGTGGAATGACAGGGGAGTGGCTTGCAAATATTTGGAATAAGGGCTTTGGCAGTCCAGGAGAGGAATATGGAAAAAAAACACATTAGGGGAGAATTCAGCCGCACTCAGCTTTTCTGTTGGTATAACCAAGCACCAACGGGAACAAGAATTGTGGATGCCAGTAGGTGAATGGACTGATGGTTTTTTTGACACCTGGTTTGGAAGGGCAGCTGCTTGCTGGTCATAGCAAGCTTGAAAATTAATGCTTTACAGCATCTCGCTGGAGCTTTTATAGAGCAGGTCGCAAACTGAGAAACTGCAATGCTGATGACTGCAACAGAAAAGAAGATACTACCATCTAAATCCTCCTTCTTTTACCACCAGAGAATCATATTTTAGAAGATGTAAACAAATGTGTCATTGCTCTCCAAGAAAAAGATGTTGATGGTTTAGACCGCACAGCTGGTGCAATTCGAGGACGTGCTGCTAGAGTCATTCATGTTGTCACTTCTGAAATGGATAACTACGAACCTGGAGTCTACACCGAGAAGGTGTTGGAAGCGACAAAGTTACTGTCCAACACAGGTAAGAGTTTGTTACTACCAATTCATACTGCTTACAAGCACACGGGCAACCGGATATTAATGGACCCATGAAATCTATTAAATTCTCCATTTACATGCTATAATGAAAATTAGTGGGAGTTATTTGCAGAGCTGTTGCAAAGTGAGAAATGTAATTTTGCTGTGTTGACTGGCTTAAAATTCAGCAGTGCATGAGATCTCCCTGAATGTGCTTGCTGTCACTGATTGAGCTGTAGAAAGCTAAAACACCAGGGAATGAGTCCCAAACGATGAGTCAGGGCTTGAAAGTTATGCTGGTCACCTTGCAGTATTGTACCAGGCTCTGCAAGTGGTCAGGATCCAGAAAGAAGATTTATGCTGCATCAGCCCAGTAGCATAAATTTTGGGGAATAATTTAGGGTAAATTTTGTAAAATATCTTTACAACAGTTAAAGAAATGTAAGTTGTAATCCCCCACCCCCAAACAATAAATTGGGATGTTTCCTATGAAGTAGCTGGTAAGATCCACGTAGGGGAAGGAGTGATTCTGGTTGCTTCAATGAGTGCTGTGCCAACTATTAGTTGGTTTTGCTTTAATTACGACTTTGAAGAATCAAGGGTGACACTGAAGAAACAAACAGACTGTGAATGGTTCTGTGATGTTCTTCCTAGGGTGCAGTGAGTCACTGAAGTACAGCAGTGCAACCTGCCCTTGTCCAGTGCCTTGTTAAACTTGAGCTTTGTGGTGATGATACTGGGTTTTTTCCCCAAAAAATTATGTATGTCTATAGGGAATATTCAACAAATGCTTAATATTTTATCCCATAATTTCTAGCTGCTTCCCCAGGTGTTTTCTCCTTGTCTCCTAGAAGGGTGTGATAAACTTTTTACTGTCTAAGGGAAAAAAAAAAAATAGCAGAAGAGTAAACAAATTGAAGTGGGCATAAGACTCGAGCTACAGTACTGGTGTCCTTCTATAATAAATGTTTCAAATTTAAGTGGAGCCACTGCAGAGTTTCCAGTGATAGGTAACAACGAAGCACACACACATCTTTTACATGAGTGTGTAGCAGAAAATGGCATTGGGGTGGGACTGACCATCGTTATTTTGTGTTCTTTATTCAGTTATGCCACGATTTACTGAGCAAGTAGAGGCTGCTGTGGAAGCGCTGAGTTCGGACCCTGCTCAGCCAATGGATGAAAATGAATTTATCGATGCTTCGCGACTGGTGTACGATGGAATACGAGATATCAGGAAAGCTGTACTGATGATCCGGGTGAGTGTGACTTAAGCAGCTTTCTGTTTTTCCGCTCACTTTCCCCCACCTCTATTGAACTGCCCTGCATCAGTTTTATTGAGAGCAGACAGCGTAAGATTTTTAGCTCATATTAACATTCTGAGTCTTAAAAACTGCTACTCACTCTGTGGAGTACTTCAGAAGTACTTTTTGATTCAAACTCATTAAACAGATCGGAGCATCAATGATAGCCAGAGTTGTGATGCTAAATACCCTTCACGCATCTTTTGTAATACCATGTTAATGCCTTGCTTGTTAATGTGTGAAAATCAGTGACCTTTGATTTAACAACAGCAAGTGGATTCATAACTACAGATACTTTTTGATGGTTTGAGAGCTTAGGAATAAAACCTGATGGCTCTTTATTAAGTAAATGTTGAGAATTAATGCTAGTTAGTCAAAAACAGGTTTAGATGAGTTCAGCCTGTAGTTCCTAGAGCATGTAATTCGTTAATTAGCTAACCTTAGTAAACAGGGACCAGTTCATAGTGGCTTTGTCTCTCCTGTGCTTGCGTGTTTCAGGTGCAGTGAGCGTGACTTGGGAGTCCTAATTTCTGGTAGGTCAGGCAGCGTTAGACTGGTAGGAGGCATGCGGGGAAGATGCAGAAGGGCTCCTGCAGTTGATTAAAGTGGTGCAGAAAAGAAAGTTCTGGTTGAGACTGGCCTATGGGCATATTTCTTGAACCAGTATGGTAAAAATGGGCAGGAGGCAGACACAAGTGTAGGGTTTTGTTCCTTTTTTCCTTTTACCCCTCTGACTCAAACATAAATGCCTTGTGGAGAAACTGTCTTAATCTTTCAGAATGGTAACCACAGCAGATGCATTTTGGTGATAAGTAAATTGAGGATGTACAGCCCCAGAACATGCATGATTATAGTAACCACTGCAATAGTGTCTTCTGTGTTTGCTGCTTAAAGGAAAGAATCAGATGGAAAATCAGAAGAAAAGCTGACGACCACATATGTGCTCTCCGTATCATTTTTTTCAAACTTAAGCTAAGGATTTGTAGACAACCAATGTTAGATGAAGGTACCGGTGCTTTCCTGCTATGCAGACAAACTAATTTGATTCCCCCGCTAAAGTCCTTGTTATTCAGGACATGCAGGCATGACTGCCAATTCCACGTCGTCAGTAATTAGCCAAGCTGGCGATGCCAGGAATCCTGACGTTTCCCCTTGCGCCGCGTCTCTGATGTCAGGGTGCCACGGCTCTATTGCAGCTGCCAGTAGCTAGCGGCGGCGCACTGGTGACACATCGGTGACCTATAAAAAAGTTAAAATGTTAGTGTTTGTTGTCGAAGGGGCTGTAAGGTCTAGAATGTATTTAGGATAAGAGAGTCATCCAAACGGAGATGCCGGGCCGCCACTTCTCCAGGGCGTTGTCTCACACTGGACCGGAGTACTCACGCTTGGAGGGGATGCTGCTAAGCTCGGCTGGGGCAAATGGGCTGATTCTCTTGAAGCTTTGTCCTGTGGCACTTGTGCTTTACAGGAACCAGAAGGAAAGAATCACTCAAACAGCTAATTTTTGTGTTTGTGCAGTATATTTTCAAAACTAAAATCTTACTGTACCTGTAGGTTATTGAAGTAAAGCTCTTTCCTCCCTGATCCCCAGGCAAGTTCTCACCACCCCCAGAGCAGTTTTTGCTCTTGATGACAGATTGAAAGGCAGAATTACACTTTGTATACCCCAGGTTGTTTGGGCTTTGGAGTGGATGGGCAGAGAAAGGGGCTTGAGAATCATAAACAGTTTATAAAGAGGCGGCAGAATAGTTTTCTTTAATTTTTTTAAAAATATTAATACACTGAGCTACTTACTAGTAGATGTCCTTATGCTGATTTTGTGTATATACTCTGTTCTTCAAGGCATGGGGAGGAGATGGTGGCTGAAATACCCCAGGTCGTGATTGTCAGCATACTCACCTTTGCTTTTTGGCAACTATTTTGCATCTCCATCTTTATTTTAACTGTATCACAAGATGTCTGTATTGGAAAACAAGTTTATAAAATTCAAATCATAGGAAAAAAATATGAAGAGCAGGGACTTTATCTGCATCTTATCTGTTAATCACAATTTATTGCATTTATCAGTGAAGTTCTTTGTTGATACAGCTCTGCAAAATAGTCATGAAGTGCCACTCTAGGCAAAGATGTAGTATTTTGACAAACATGCTGTTTAAACTTGATAAGCTTTATAAAAAGTTTGCCAGCTATAGCTATGTGGCAGTAGCAAAAATACATCTTAGGCAAGCAGGAACTAGGTCAGATGTGTTTAGCCTACAGCATAAAAGCTGGCCCTTACTAGCTAAAAATTTTCAGCTTTTCCTGGGGGATAAGAATAAATTTCGATATATTTTATCTGCTGTTAATTTAGTCGATGCTTTGATTCATAATTGTGCTAAAGACGACGTCTGTGGTTTTGAACCAGGCCTTAGAGCTGTGTGTAATTTTAGCTTCAGAATCTCAAGTGAAGCTTTTACGTTTGACCGAGTTGCAAAAGATACTGTTCGTTTTGCAAGAACTTTTCTTCTGTATTTCAAATCCTGAGTGCATTAATGTCCTGATAAATCTCAGATGTTTAGTTACTGGTACTTCGTTACTAATTTTGGGGATCTCTATGGTGTTTAACATGAGGGGTCAAGCATATGTAATCACACGTGTTCACAAGCTGGATACAGTCCCTATATTTACCTTCACTTATTTCCATTCTCTCTGCTTGAAAAATGATATTCTTGATGATTTTTAGAGCCATGAAATCTATTGTTTGGCTCTGACTGAATTACTCTTTCCTCAGACTCCTGAAGAGTTGGATGATTCTGACTTTGAGACTGAGGATTTTGATGTCCGAAGCAGAACAAGTATTCAGACAGAAGACGATCAGCTCATTGCTGGACAAAGTGCAAGGGTAAGGAACAAATCCGAGCATTATAAAACTCTGCTTGTGCCTTCAAGAAACAGTTCAACTTGCTTTGAAAATCCAGGTTAAATTTTTTGAGGGTGGCGGTGAAAATGTTGCATCAGAAAACTGGCATTCTTTGCTTCCAGTGTTCTTCTGAAAAAGAGGTTAAGTGAAATGCAGCGTGTGATGGTCTGATGGACATCAGAAATGGCTGTATATTATTTTGGATGTTCTGAAAGGTGAAAATCCTTTTAATACCAATGAGCTACTTTATACTTTGACATCACAGACGTTGTAGGCACTGCCATTTAATTAGTTGAGCTCCTGCAGGGAGATACAGGGCAAATCATTCCATTGTACTAACGTTATTTTCGACACGCAAGTACTAAGTTTGTGGGCAAGAAATAAATAACTCTGCAGTTCAGGCATTTTTTACAAAATTTCTTCTCACGCACATGTTGGTGTGTGTTTGGCCACAGAGCATTTAATCAAGACAATGTTGAGAGGAGCTCAGAAATGAAATCATTTAAACTCACTGCATTTCCTCTGACTGTTAAAAATGAAAGCATTGGTAGGCAATAAATAATCATTAATAGGTGAAAACTTAAAATCAGTGCATTGAAGAAAAAACAGGCCTTACCTATTGTTTTTATTTGACATGTCCCCTTCTGGATCAATAACAATTTACACTCTTGGGAAAGTGCCACAAAAGATTTTTGGTGAAGTATCTTCTAGCCTGAAACCAGGCAAGGAGTAGCTAGGCCTTATTTATCAAACTTCTGCTGCATTGGCTTTGGAATTACACTAACTGAGAGTATTTTTTATGCTCTCCTTCCTTGTACAAGCACTCTCTATTCCTGTTTCCCTCCCCCCACTTTTATTTAAATGCAGACATTTCTAACATACCTTTAGCATGGCTGCTGCAAGATGCTTTTTTGTACTGACAACTCGTTTTTCACCTGCTCCTGGAGGCATGAATGCTCCCAGTGTTTATGAAGGCAAGGGCATTGAGTCTCATGCAGGCTGTAAACCTAGTCTAATAGATTTTATTCAGGAGTAAGCACGTACTCTTTATTTTCACTTACTCTTTCCTCAGGATGCGTGTTTCAAAATAGTGTATCTAGCTTTTTGCAGGAAAGGGACTTACAATATTTCTTCTGTGCGTTGCAACACTGAAAGATACCCAAGTGGAACTTCCTTTTAAAACTCTTAAAATTTTGTGGAAAAGGCAAGTCTCTCCTCTTCATGCAGTTTTTCTTTGATGGATGGTAATACCTGGCAAACTTGTTCGGTGTCTAACCATTTTATCATGCAAATGTCCATGTTTCAGGTGTCAACTTGTCTTTCTGGGCACCCTTTTTTAAGAAAGAGCATAAACTTTGGTTCAAAATGGAAGGAAATGGTTCTGTAAAGCCTCTAGGTAGAGGATTGCTATTGAAGTTTTATCCCCCTTCTACATGACTTAAATTGGTAATTAGTGAAAAAAAAAAAAGCCTTCTACAAGTGATGGCATAAGGCAATGTGAGAAAACTCTCTCTTTTAGGCTATCATGGCTCAGCTCCCTCAAGAGCAAAAAGCTAAGATTGCTGAGCAAGTCGCAAGCTTCCAGGAAGAAAAGAGTAAATTGGATGCTGAAGTATCAAAATGGGATGACAGCGGTAATGATATAATTGTTCTGGCAAAACAAATGTGTATGATTATGATGGAAATGACAGACTTCACCAGGTGAGTCTTCTTAATTTGTGCACATAACACCTTCTCTCAGAACTGGCTGGGATGCTGATCTTTCAATGAAATATTTTGCAAGTACTCTTAAGAGTCTTACTTCTTATAATTTCCTTTAAATGTTACCCTATTAAAGCCTGTGTATTAACTCAGGAGATGCATTACTATGCAGTGACTGGGTGGTAATAACTGTTTAAATTGATCTATAGATACACAGCAGTTATTGCCTGTCTGTCTTTCTGACTTTCTTAGGGGTGATTTTTGTCCCAAGGAATATATATATATGTATTTGCTCAGTTCCTTACCACATTAAATTCTATGATCTTCTTGATATTGCTATACTGCAGAAATCGTTCCTAGTACAGTTATTTGCAAAAGAAAGATAGAGATTTTGATGCCTTTTGAAATTCATTTACCAGATTTTATACAACACTTATTTTTTTAAACTTGATGTTGCATTCCATGAAAATTGCAAATCTGTCTTCTAAAATGCTACCTCTCATCATCATTTGGTTGCTTAAGACAGTAAAATTTAAGATGTTTTTATTCCTAGATTTAATCTAAGTATGGGGAGGGGCTGGAAGGGGAAAACTGCCTTGAAAATGAAGGTGCCGTAATGGCTACACCTGCCTATTTCTGTGCAACCTTATTCATGCAGTTTGGGTGAGGAATCGCTTCGAGTACTACATGGAACAGGATGAGTAAAGCAATATAGAGTTCACTCTTCTGGTTTTCTGGCGCTAGAAGGTAGACTCTGTTCTGTTTTGCAGAGGTAAAGGTCCACTGAAAAATACGTCAGATGTGATTAGCGCAGCCAAGAAGATTGCAGAGGCCGGGTCACGGATGGACAAGCTGGGACGGACTATTGCTGACCACGTAAGTCACAATTCATTTTCATAAGCCTCCAGCACAAACGAGCTATAGGAGATCTTTTAGTACTGCAGCCATGATGAACAGAAGAAAATGTGTTTAGTTTTGAGGTTTTGGGGGTTTTTAAACTGCTTTTCCAGATTTGTTGCTGGAAAATTCTAGCCTTTCTTTCCAGCTGCTCTCCTGCCACCCTAAGCAGTGTAAGCAGTTAAACATGCCCAGCAGTAACACTAGCAGCTCCTTGGCTTAAATCAAGCACCTACCATTTTAAGGTAGCAATATGCCAACACTGCTTCATGTCACATAGTATCTAGGCCAGTTTCTGTAACTGAACAGGACTGAAACTGAATTCATGTCACTTCTGTCATGCTCAGAATATGCCCAATACTTTCCAAAGAAATGGCGAGACTGCATAGGCAACGCTGTAATTATTGCATGTGGCCTATTGCACAACCTTTAATATTATTTTTGAGGCAACTTTTTAATATTGAGAATCTTCAGATGCCTCATAGACTGAACGGTGAGATTGTAAAAAACTCTCTAGAATTTTTTTTCATTGTCTAGTCAGAATTGATGAAGACTTTGAGCAAGGCACGTAGTGACCCAGGTATCTGCTACGCTGTCCCAGGCTGTTGTGCATGTTGTTGTGCTATATGTACAAAAGTATTTGAAAGGAATCCTTATAGGACTGAACGGGTATGGCCAGCTTGGGGTTTTATGCAATGCGTCTGCCTGTCCTGAGCTGCTTCAGAAACTGGGTTGGGCCAAGCAGAAGTGCCTTTGGTCTCAGTCCACACCCAAATTGCAGAGAAACATCAGCATTAGTAATAATATTCTGCCTTCAAGAGAGACCCTGAAATGCAGGTAAGTTAAGGCTGAGATCACGGACTAAACCTTATTTTTGTACAGCTGCTGCTTGCTTTTCAGGCCTCTGAATGTAGATCTGTAATCCAAGTTTCAAATAAAACCGGGTCATTTTGGAAGTAAATCTTTGTAATGCAGATCTCTCTTTAAATGTTGCATCCAGAGGATGTGGTCTTCACCCTAATTTATTAATGATGCAGTGAGAAATGTTCAATGGGGAGATAAAGTTGAAAATTTTTTTTTTTTTTTTTAAATGGGTCTCCTTGCTATAGCATTTTGACAACCATATTTCTGGAAGAATCAGGAACCCTACTGCCATAGGTAAATGAAGCAAGGAGCAGTTTGTGTTACAGATCTCGGGGGATCTCAGGCTGAAGGTTTACAATGCCCTTTTTTTTTTTTTTTAAATCCACGTGTTTTATGCAAACTTGGTATAGACTTTTCTGCACTGATCCATTTCAAAACACAGAAGGAAACTAAACGGCTCCTTTTAGTAACAGTAGGGTCCTTAAAAATGTACCTGGCTCCTTTTAGTAACAGTAGGGTCCTTAAAAATGTAAAAGATTAAGCACGTGTTTGAAGATAAATGAGCAGGACCGTAGAGTTAGTCACTCTGACAAGAATATAGCTTTTTTTTCCCCCAACTGCATACTCTACTAATACTTCCAGCTTGCATATTTCATTAGATATGCTTACATACTCTTCAGAAACTTGTAGTGATCCGTTAATGTAGAACTATCTGACAGTTACAGAGGACGTACAATGCAACCGTTTCAGCGGAGCACTAATGCCTTCCTATGCCTAATACGGGTTTTTAACAAATGGATGGAGTTTTATGTCCTGTTCACCATGTGACACCAGGTGAATCATGACCCCTCGTGTTAGTGTGTCAGGAACTCCTAACTCCTGCCGTCAGGCAGTTTTACAGCACATTTCCTTTGAAACCATAAAAGCTATTATCCAAGGTATTTCACATCTCTTGAAAAGGGTCTAGCCATCAGCTGGCAGATTTTCCCAAAGGTGTTCCATCTTTCACTCAAAGCAGCAGTCTGCTTGTTTTGAATGGGGGGGGATATGAAAACATTATGAGCACAACACAGATGAAAATCATTTGCAGCAAGACAATGATTCTCCGTATTATTATTTTTTTTTCAGTGTTGAAATACTTAGAAAACGAAAGAAAAATTCTGTTGCTTTTTCTCTTTGATAGTGGTGGGAGGTTGTATCGGTGTCTGATCATTAAATTGAAAGGAGCTGGGGGCAAGCGTAGGGATTGCCCCGCTTCCCAGTAGAACGCTCCAGCAGGCTCTTGCTGTCGAGACTGGTCCATACGCTGCGGAGGCCGGTCCAGGGCTGTGCTGTGGGCACAGGCTGTCCTGGCTGGCACGCGCTCCGCGTGCCTGTCCCGCCGCGGTAGCTGCTTCCCCTAAATGCCTGCTTTCAGCTCCTCTAACCAAGCCGTGCCGAGCCCAGCAGTTTTGTTGTGAATTGGTGTCACAGCGGTGTTACTTCCCTGAACTGGACGTGCAGCGGGAGGAAGAAAAGCCTTTGAGGTTGCTCACTTACACCTGCCAGACTGTGGGGAGATGGGGGTTGTGTGCTTGTCTTCATCAGCACACACCACAGGAGAGCTCTTCTGGCTTTCCCTGCCCCTTTTCTTTGCAAAAAGGGAGAAAAAGGTGATTGTGCTTCTCCTCAGGCTCAGCTGGGGTGGTAGGAAGCGAGTGTGCGTGCGCATTTGCTCTGGCCGGCATGGATCCGGATGGAGCAGCTAGCTTAGCTTTTGCCCACAACCACCACTGAGTCTGTGGCAGCGTCTCGTTTGGGGAGGTGGGGGTGTCCCCCAACACACATTTGTTTCTGTCTACACTGCAGCTATCTGCAGTGACAGTGTTGTGGGAATCCTCCCAAGCTAGCTCTGCAGACAGGTTTTTTTTTGTCTGTGGCTGTTGTAGGTTAATACAATGTCATCTTTCTTAATCGGTGTTGAAATTGTTGCCTTTTGGGTTTTTTGGTTTTTATCTGAGTGTTCCTGCACAGGAAAGGACAGGGCTCATACACACATCTGCAGTGCCTTCTGTTGATGTTCTTTTTTATCTTGTGTTACATCTCTATTCAAACATCATCTGTCTTTGAACCGAGTCCTCTGTTCTGCTCGTTGAAATAGCACACACAGTGTAGGATGTGGTTTTCCAACTCACGTCATACTGATCTATACAACCGAATAATGGTTCCTATTCCAGTGCTTCCCCCACTGGTGTTTTGTTGTCTCCTTCAGCCATTGGTAAACATGTGGCAGCCTCTTTCCTTGAGAGTGTCTTTCCTTAAATGGTTTCCATAAAGTCACAACCCATAAAGTACCTTGAATTGTTTAGCGGTCCTTCTGACGTGCCGTATTGTGCATTTGTCAACATTCAATTCAATCTGCCGTTGTGCTGCTCCTTTGCTTTGTTAGATGAGCTGTTTGGGAGATGGAGAGCATTTTCCAAAATGGTAATTTCAGCTTTTCATTAGCTCTTTGGCCGACGCTATTTGTGGACTTTCTCTAAAACATCTCGTACTGCTGTCTAATATTGATTAGCTTAAAAAATTAACCCGCAAGCTTTGCCGCTTTGTTATTCATGGTTTTCACTTCACTGACGGGAGCAACGTGCCTACTAAGAGTTGCAGATACTTTGGGTGTTTCATTACCTTCCTTGGGACTAAGAAGGTGATGGCCGTTAGTTTATGGACACGTCGGGTCAGACGCCCATAAAGGCATCCGATCTCTGTAGCCTGTGCTACACAGCGTGCCGTGCTTGTCCCAGCTTGCCAAAAATCCAGTTGCAGTGTGGAGGGGGTGTGTGTGTGTCTGTGTGTGCTGCCTTAGATCACAGCTCCGCAGCCTGCCATACAGAGGTGTCTCGGTATGCGACGTACAGTACAGCTGTTTTATTTCTGCTGTGCTGAAATACCACATCGGCTTAAACCCCCCCTGGTTCTGGCCCTGGAAGAAAACAAATGTATTTAGCTACACTCACCTTCCTTTTGGAGTTAAATGGCTGTTATGGCAGATTGGTTACTGATGTGGGAATGTGAATGTGACACCCTGTTTGCACACCACTGCTTGTGCAACACAATGATCTGTTCTGGTGCAGCCTCCTTTTGTGCCTTTTCTACGTAGGGAAACTTTGATTCCTGCTTCCATCTTGTAGCTAAGGAGAGAAGGTTTGCAATGAGAACTGGGGCTCAGACCCTACTGCTGACACCCAAGAAGGGATTTTTACCTTGCTCTGAAAGCACAGGAGAGACTGTGTGGCCATAAGCAGTAAACCTGAGCTTCAGAAAAGCTTTAAGTAGTAAGTTGGTGCCACATGGAAGGTTATTTTTCCAAGCATACTATGTCCATTAGGAATCTTCATTTGGCGGTCCGCTGTACGGGGCGAGGGTAGTAGCTGAAATGGGATTTTTCTGCAAACGGGTGTGTGGAGGAGAGCTCTCACAGACTGTGCAGCTCTCTGAATCTCAGCAGGGTCTGTGGGTGGGAAGAGCAAGCAGGTGCTGCATAGAGCAAGACTCTTCTTGTCACATCTAACACTGGTAAATCACTGCGGCCGCTCGTGGTTTCTGGGGAGTTTTTGGTGCTTGTCTAGAGGCAGCTGGTGCCGGGGTTCTCCGGGACAAGCGGCTGGCCGGGCAGACCTGCAGTTAACGCACTGCCTGGAGGGTGGTGTGCCCTGCTTGCGTCGAGTCAAGCTAAGCTGTGGGGCCAGCGAAGAGCATTTGGGTTTTATATGTGAGTGCGTGTGTGTATGGGGTGCTGGAAGGCCTGCATTCAGTGATCAGGGATTGTGTGCCAAGACCCGGGATGCTGGAGCTTTAAAGAGTTTCTGGATGGGGTGCAGCCATCTAGGAAGGATGGAGATCACTGCAGGATCTGCCTTTAGTCCTGTCCCTGGTGAATGCCAGTTGAATTCCTGATCTTCTGGTACGGTGCTAGGGGTGAAGTAATGCTGGGTCCAGTGTTGCCTGCCTTAGAGCAGGACACTAAGAATCATTGTGAGCCTGTTACTGGCTTTGTCCGGGAGACCCATGAGTGCTTGGTGGGACAATGAGAAGATGATGCGCAAAGTGGCCATTTCAGAGGAGGAAATAGCACCGGAGCTCGCAGCGCAGTACAACGAGCCACGCTTGCTCTGAGGTTCAAATCAGGGTTTAAGCAACAGTGCGTTTGACACAATGCAACGTAGAGCACATGAGCCTTGAAACCCAAGGCGTTCTGTGTCTGCACATAACACCTACCTCTAAACTTCCTGCTTTGGTCAGAAATGTGCATGCTGTCAGCGTGGTGTCCTCACCTGCCGGCACCAGCACGTGACCTGTTGGACCGTAACTATCCCCGGCATCCCTATCGCAATAGCTTCTGCCATCATGAATATATCCAGACTGGTTTAAAATCTGTCACCTTGGGTACTTCTTACAGCACTGGCAATGATGTCTGGAGGTCAGAGCCTACGGGACCATGGCACGCATGCCCTTGGGTTTATTCATCAGCAGCATGAAAATCGGGTGGGCAAAGGGTTTGTGGAGTTCAGTGCGTGCCAGCTGCTTTATTCACTAGTCTTCATACAGTCAGACCGTGCCAGCAGATCTGACATGGCCCGTTATTCTTTGGAGAAGCGATGCTGGCCAGCATGCTCACTGCTGTTCTTTAAAGATACTGCAGGACTCGCGTGGGTAGTAAAAGGCTTCCCATAGCGTTTTTGTCTTACGCTTGCAGATCCCGTTTTGGACTGTGGCTGCCCCTCAGCAGGGCTCCTCTTGTTTTGAAACCCAGCGTGAGACTGGCTCATTAATCATCTCGCAGCTCGGCTCTGCAAAGCAAGGGGTGGCCCTTCGTTTCTGTCCGAGAAAAGGGCTTTCTGAACTGCACTGCAGTCACCGATACCTACGTAGTCTTTGCATTGCAAAGCTAAAAAAGTTACTTTTATCTTAGGGATGAGTGCTTCAGCAAGCACTTTAAAAATTGTATTTCATGCCTGGTGAGGAATCTAGTTTGCACACTGCTAGGAAACGGGAGCAGAAGTCAGGAAAATGTCTGCTTTGCTGGATATAATCGAGTAACTGTTGGGTTTATCATTTCCTAGCTTAAAATACTTAAGATTGGAAATTGAGGCTGATTTGGTAACA
This sequence comes from Phaethon lepturus, assembly GCF_000687285.1. Lineage (NCBI taxonomy): Eukaryota > Metazoa > Chordata > Aves > Phaethontiformes > Phaethontidae > Phaethon > Phaethon lepturus. The sequence continues at coordinate 33,691 of NW_010517237.1, forward strand.
TCTGCTAGTTGCAACTTGAAGTCTTGGATGTCAAATCATTGCTGTGGTGTCCTGTACAGTGTACAGGAAGGACCTTTTGTAGTTAACAGACCTGCTCTGGAAAGCTTAGGTAGCCCTCCTCCTCCTCGCAGGGAGATCAAGGGCAGCCGTGCAGCTGAAAGGATCCCAGCGATTTTGTCCAGCGGCTGCCCTGCTGTTCTGATAGCCAATATTTATTGCTTCAGGGTTTTTATATGTATTTAGTGATGCTCATGGATTGCTCAGTTGTCTTTTGAAAACCAAAGCTCAGCAGAAAGTGGAACAATCTCTGGAGCACGTTTGCTATTTCAGAATGGAGTTGTCTGGTGACAAGAAGTGCTTTCTGTTCCAGTTTTCGTGACTGCAAAGTAAAACTTGACCTTTGTTTTTTCCAGTGCCCCGATTCTGCGTGCAAGCAGGACCTCCTCGCCTACCTGCAGCGCATCGCACTCTATTGCCATCAGCTGAATATCTGTAGCAAAGTCAAGGCTGAAGTTCAAAACCTCGGAGGGGAGCTGGTTGTGTCTGGGGTACGTAGGAGCTATGACATGTCTGGTTCATGCAGTTTTTCTTCCAGGGGTAACAATTACTCCAATCTAAGCTTTTATGCTAAACAATATAGAATATAGATAAGAGATTTTGGAGCATTCAGTCAAAGTTTTAATGTGTGCAAAGTTTATAATGCTGCCTGTACTGCCTTGTCGTTTTTGGAGGAAACACTTACTGTTTAAAAGGGGGGAAAATACAAATACAGACTTCACTTTTCCCTACTCAGTTGTGTTTGTAGACAGATTCACTTTACCTTTGTGTAATCTACTGTTTTTCCAGGCTGTTTTTCACTCTTAGTGAGGTTAAATCACTTTAATCAGCATAGCTAAGCCTACCCCACGTCTCTGCACAGCCTTGGAACATGCTGGGGTCCTGCATGCTCAACTGCATGATTAACATCCAGAGATGTTAATATTTCAAAATAGCTGTGCCCTGAAGAGCACAGGGATTTTTAGTGGCTGCTGTGTTTTATGACAGCTGAAAGCTGCCGTAGGCCAGCCTGCTTCCTTATTCTAGCTGTTACTTAGCAAATATTTTTTTCACCATAGTTCATGAAATGCTTCCTCCTAAGAGGAATCTATGTGCCGGATATTTGGGGGGAGGGAAGTAGAGCTAAATTCTTGATTTCTTGTGGCATATTCTTCCTTGTCCTAGACAGGTATGTTTGATCACCAGCGCTTTTGCGCATCCATGTCATGACAGAGATAGGTTTGACGAAGGGACAGAAGCGGCCGATAGTCCAATATTGCTATCTGAATCCTTAAAAGCAAATGGAAAAAAACTTACCACCTCCTGCCATTCAGCTATTTCAAGTGCTTAAACTTACTAGCACGTCTTTTTTTCCCCACAAACAAGCTGGAATTGTAGAATGAGCACTTCAGGACAGCAGCAGCTGAGGGGGGTCTGCAGCGACCTGCTGCAGAAGCAGTGGTGGTGGTGGACCACACTTGCATCAGCTTAGCACCCTCGCCGGGGCAACGGGCTCCTCTGCTGCACCTCCTACTGCTGCCAGTCCCACGTGCTCATATTTCCAGCACAGCCGAGCCGAGTGATGAGATGTAACGAAACATGTGGTGCTGTGTGTGTCTGTTGCACGCCTGATGTCCTGGTAGCTGGAAGGCTGAAGGCATCGTGCTGTCAGAGAAGTAGATGTGTCATTATGCAGTAATACGTACTCCAGGGTTTTACTGCAGTTATTCAGTGTCTTCAGAATTTACATACCCTTCTGCCATAAATTAGTTAGATGAACAGGCTGGCATCTGTAGTCTAATCTCCTGGTTTTATCTGTTCTCCATGAGTCCGTCCACTGGGACTGAATGTTGCCAGTGGTAGTGTTAAGCTTCTATCAGATTATCAGATGAAGACCTCTGCCAGTCCAGAGACTTCACCTGTCTAAAAGTAAAATTCTCTTCAGCATTAACATCCTCCCTCATCCCTATACCACAGAAATTTTGTGAAAGCAGAGCTATAACCAAGGCAGTAAGAGCCTTCACCCTAAGCAGTCTGACAATTCATTTAGAAAAGTACCTCCTCGCTTTCCTTGCATTTAATACGATTCTTCCTGCTGTGAACAGTCATGGAAATAGTCAAATGCAATGAAAGTGTTTTCCAGCATGATGGCTGGGGTGAGGAAAGCAGACAACACTGGCGTTGCTGGAGGATGCAGATAGATCTGCCGTTGTGGTATTCAAAAACGCAGCGTGACAGAAAGGAAGGTACCAGCACCATAAGCAACCAACCTCGTGCTCCATTTTTTTTCCTGTTAGATAAGCAATGGCTTCAAGGTTTTTCCCAGAACCTTCCTTAGATGTCTACAACGCTGGAATTTAAGTGTGTAGAGGCAGCTGAATTCTTGTGCAAGTTTAGCAGAGATGCAGAAATCCTGCCCAAGACCGAAACCCTGTCCAGGCCATTTGGCATTCACAAGCCGGAGGTCCCACCCAGAGCAGGGCACTGACACCCGGAGAAGCAGGGTCCCACCTCAGTGGTCCTCCCCTCTCTCTTCCACTCTGCGCCATTTTTGGCTCTTTATCTCTGCCCTGTGCTAAAACTTTGACAAATCCATTGTTTTTTCTCATTTTAATGCTCTTGTTAATCAGGAACCACCTGGGAAAGGGCTCCAGGCCTGGCTGAAGATGTGGTCGCATTCCTTCCTTTCTGATACAACTTAATATTTTAGGGTGACTTCAATATTTATTATCGGTGATTAAGACATTGCTACAGCTTCATTAATTTCATTAGAGAATAAGCTACTGTTAAAGCTTAGTCACAAAAGCAAGCAGCAGCATACACATCTTTTCCATTGCCATTAACTTGGATCATGGGCAAACGTTGCGCTTCTTGTTTTTGGTGGCACAAGTCAGGTTCTTACCTCTTAGTGTCCAAAAAAAAACACCACCTCGAATTTGGAACCTCAGATTTCCAAAGAAAACCCAGAAAAATCAGTTTTCAAGTGCTTTTACACCCCCGGACTGTCGCATTTTCTGGAACGGTGTGTTTGTGTGGGTTTTGCGGCGTGTAACTCTTGCGTGTTAACGGTCTGGCAGGTGGACAGTGCCATGTCTCTCATCCAAGCAGCCAAGAACCTGATGAACGCGGTGGTGCAAACTGTGAAGGCTTCCTACGTGGCATCGACCAAGTACCAGAAGTCCCAGGGCATGGCTTCGCTCAATCTTCCCGCCGTCTCCTGGAAGATGAAGGCTCCGGAGAAGAAACCCCTGGTCAAGAGGGAGAAGCAAGACGAAACCCAAACTAAAATCAAGAGAGCGTCCCAGAAGAAACACGTTAACCCAGTGCAGGCTCTCAGTGAATTCAAGGCAATGGAGAGTATTTAAGGAGGTCTCTGTCTTGGTTATTTTTTTCTCTAGCCCACTACTGCTACTTCCAGAACTCTACTTTTAATATTCTAAGGATTTTTTCAAAAGTTTACTATTCCTCAAAATGTATTTACTTAATATAATTTTGATAACTTTGTTTAGATTATGTGGAGAAATACTCAAATTTGTAAGTCCTATCAGTATAGCTTCAGCCTGTGGAAGTGTGTTAATTTAGATTGCTTTTAGATTTCAGGGGTGTATTTCTAGCGGAAAATTATTTTGTATAATCTAGCTTTAAATAAAATATTCTATAACCAAAGAGGATTTCACAGTAACACTAACGGTTAACACTAATAGTTGAATCATGCTACTCAGAGACTGCAGTTTTTTATTGTGATCAAGAGAGAAAGATTAGATCTTTTCACTCTAAAAAAAAAAAAAAATTAATTAAAGTATTCTATGTATTAGTGTATTCCTGCCGTCAGGGTGGAGAGGGAACAAGCTTTTTACGCTCAAAGGAGTATGAAAATACAGCAGCAGTGTGACCACGAGTGGAAAACATCGGGACAAGCTACATGCCCTCGCCCGGGTTGGGTGCAGCTGGGGCGCGCGGAGGGAGGGGGTCGCGCTGGGAGACGTGCTCGGTGGCGCGTGGTTGTGTGACGCCGCTTTCCCCGGGCTGCGGGAGAGCCGTTGGCCTGACGCGCCGCTCCCCGGCGCGTACG
>NW_010517238.1:0-1271 GCF_000687285.1 Phaethon lepturus
CCAATCTCCATCTGGACATTGAGCCCTTGACTGCAGCTCTTCAGATGCAGCCATCCAGCCAATTCCTTATTCATTGAATAGTCCATCCATCAAAACCATATCTATCCACTTTAGCGACAAGGATGTTGTGTGGGACTGTATGAGAGGCCTTACAGAAGTCCAAGTAGATGACATCAGTTGCTCATCTGTTATCCACAAACTCAGTCACTGCATTGTAAAAGGCCACCAGATTAGCCAAGATGACTTGTCAGTAATTTCTATGGTACTTCCTCCTACTCTTTTTAAAAATGGGTGAGATGATACAACCAGAGTTTTTCCCACAATGCTAATCTAAACTTTTCCATGCTAAACACACTAGAGCATATTATTGGCCTGGGATGGGCTGGCTGAGCCTGTCCTTTTTTAATTTATTCATTCTTTCTCTCTGTTTCTGGTGCTTTCCTTATCACTTTGTTGGTTTAAATTCATATGCAAGAGATGCTTCCAGCAGTGAATTGGGAGTGGGGCTTTTACGGTGGGAAAACTGGGACTGATCCCAGCTCCACCATCATTTGGTATCATTGCCAATCCCTTTCCCATCTAATTTTTGCCTCCCAATCCTGCCTCTCACTGGATTCTTCCTTGGCATGGCCTCTGGGGCCTGCCCGATCGCTAGCAAAGCTGCAAGAAGCTTTGCTTGACCAGTAGGGACCCAGCAAGGGTCACATACCTTGCAGGGTTATGAAGGATGGTTCCTTCTGGTGCAAGCCCAGAAACATGGACTTTTTTCCCCAAAAAAAGGTAATACCTTTTCCTCTCTTTTCACCTCTGCGTGCCGGAGCAGGTGTGAAGGGGGACAGAGACGCCCGAGCACATGGCCAAGCCGGTGACCCCGGCTCTCGCCAGAGAGCTGCGGCCGTGCATGGTGAGCTTGGCATTCCCAGCAGTGTGGGTGCCACGTCTCTAGTCCTTCTCCCTGGCCATCCCTGCGCGAGGGCGAGCAAGGCAAAGCTGCTGCTTTTGGGGGGCTGGAGACTTCCCGAATGCCGTGGCCACCGCAGGGGCTTTCCTGTTTTGCAGGGTAGGGTGGCCTTTGGCAGGAGAGGGAACGCAGCCAGCGCTGAGCTGGGTTTTATTGCCCTTATGTCTTTAAAACGGAGACGTTCAATTTGGTTAATCTTTATTCAACGCAGAAGGCTGCAGCAGCAATAAAACCAGCCGGCAGTTGCTCTGAAGGGGCTCCAGAGACGGGCACCGGGAGCGGGTAACGGGCGGGGGGCGGGGGGGGGGGG
>NW_010517238.1:1380-51447 GCF_000687285.1 Phaethon lepturus
GTCTCGGCGGATGCGCAGCGGCGAAGACTTGCAGTGGTGGCGGGCGGGCAGGAGGGAAGGAAAAACTATCAAGTGCAAAATCAGGTATTTTACGTCTCTGCACTGATGGTGGTTGTGTCCCATGGACACGCTGAGGAGCCTCTGTACAGTTTCCCACGCAGCAGGAGTTCTGTGGTCCCGTTTCCTATGTGGCTAATGATTACAGGAAGAGTTTGTATTATTTCAGTTATGATGTACAGATAAGTGTAATATATTCCTGATAATAAATACATGCGCCAGTGCACATACGGGCCGACGCATACGAACCAGTGTGTCCTACAGTGTTTTCTGTATGTCTGTGCACACGGAAAGTGGGATAAATGGAAAACAAAGCAAAACCCCATGAACAGGTTACCCCGTTAAAGACCGAAGCCAGGCAGCCACTTAGCCTCCCGGCAGCGGGGCTGGTCAGTTGGGTTACCTGACTATGGTTCACGTGCTATAAATTAGATCTAAATTCCCATGGATTCGTTTTCTAAGGGTGCTTCCCGTACGGCTGGGGCTCCCGGGAGGCCAGGGATCGTGGCCTGCGATGTTTTTATTAAGGTGCCATGCTTCAGCATGCGGTAAGGGGAACACTTCTGCTGGCGGCTCAGGCGCGGCAGCAAACAAGCACACTCTGTAACGTGCCGGTCACCCACCTTTCAACACCCCCTCCCCTCGCCCTGCCCTCCCACTGAGGGCACCCAGTTCCTCGGGCTTTGCCACAAGGATTAAAAAGGGGCCCGGGCACATCCCACCTTGGGAATGTGCTTGATAACGTCCTCGTGACCGACCTCCCACCAGGCCCCTGGCTCGCTGAGCACAGACGAAGCCGCGGGAAGGACCCGGACCGAGAGGAGGAGGAAAAGCGGTGTCCGCGGGGCCACTGCCTCATGCATCGCAGGACGCCCGAGCAGGCTGCAAGTGAGGCAGCCGGGGGCAGGGGACAGACCGGACTCCTCCTGCCCGGTGGCTTCAGCGTCGTACTGCAGACCCTACCCCGGAAAATCCCACCAGCAGAGCTCCTGGTTCATTACACACTCCTAATCTCCTCAGACGACCAAATTTTGCAATGCCAGCAAAATTCACACTGCCTGGGTAAATTCTGGGATAAACGTTGCAGGTTCATGAAGTCCCACCTAATACCTGAACTGGTACAAGAGGGCGGGGAGAGACTCACCTGAATGTCAGCAGCAACAAGCTGCTCCGTGCTGAGCACAGACCCCAGCCTGCGGCAAATTCCCCAAATTACGCATTGTCCCACCCATCTCGGCAAACCCGAAAGCCGGCAGCAGAATTAAGATGAGCAGCTCCCAGAACAAGTGCAGAGATGGGGACAGCCAGCAGACATTGGAACAAGCTAGAAAACACAGGCCGGCTTGCGAACCAAGGCAAACAACAGGCATCATTTATTTGGATATTGAGAAAAATGTTTTAATGCTGTACCACATAATTACAAGTGAATTTCCGAATTCCAAAAGCATCAGGGGAAAAGCATTTACAGCATTGCCAGGATAAAAGGGAGCCGCACACCTGCGCTGTACTCTGGGGGCAAGGTTCACATTTTAAAACTTAAGGCTTTAATCGCTACATGAACATGGTAAAAAAAACCCCAAAAACAACCGAACAAACCGAAACAAAGATAAAAAAGATAAAAAATAGATTTGTTTGCAGAACAAGCATTAAAACTACTTATCACGCCTGTAAGAAATTCTGAGAAATCATTAGGAAAATAGACCATCAAACAGACAACAGAAAGGTATTTACATTTTGCTTAATAATTAAAAAATTAAAATATACAGACTCTTCCATGGCTTTGGTCAGTAAAAATCCCTTTACTGACAGGACCCAAACTCGCACTGGGTTTGCTAGCACGCAGCCTCTGGGCTGCCAGCGGCTCCTCCTGCTCCTTGCACCCAGCGCAGCTGGAAGGCACAGCGTGCTGCAAGGGAACGCTTTGCCTCCCACCGCTGTCCCGAAAACTCGAGACGCTCTGCCGGAGCCACCTCCCCGCACGGCGTCCAGGGGAAGAGGTGCCTCTCGCTGGCTGGGGTCTGCCGGGTCTCAGACGAACCCCGCGTCTCGGAGCGTGAGCCAGGAGCAAATACCCTGAGAAAAATCGAGGTCTGGCTCTTGCTGGCAGAGACATTCCAGGATCATCTGGTTTCCAGCCGGGTGTCAGACACCCCACTGGGACCTGTAACGTCGAGCGTAAGGCAGCCCGGGGGGGGATCGGTGGGGGAGGCATCGCTGCTGGAGCGGGAAATGAAGGATGAACCACGAGGCGAGCGGCACCGGCGAGGCAGCTTTGCCTTCAGCTCGCTTTTGGGATGCCGGAGTGCCTGCAGGCCGATGGGGGAGCGGGCTGTGAGGGCAGCGAGCAGATGTCGCAACGTTATCCAAGGGTTTAGAAAGAGAGATGCTTTTTCTGCCAGAGGGAAGAGGCTTCCTTTGAAAGGGGAGGGTGCCGAGAGGTGTGTAGGCGAGGGGCTGCAGGGCAGCCTGCGGCACGAAAACCAGCACGACTCCCACTCCTCCCCTTCAAATCCTGCCGGACCCGCGTCGCCCTTCATCCATTTGGGCAGATGACAGCAATGCTCCCTTGCACGTAGCTTTCTGGGGGGTGGAATTTAAGAAATCCCACTGTAATTCATTAGTATATAAAATGCAATCATCACTGAAGAAGCAGATTTTACAAATATAAATAAAATATCCTATCATACTGCTCTCTGGTCTCTGAGTCAGTAGGAATGGAGGCAGCAGGCAGCGACAGGCAGCCTCTGTATGCTATGAATAGGAGTTTGTTTTCACCTGGGATGGACGAAGGGTGAGGGTGTCCACGGCAAGCACTGCCAGCTAAAACTTTACCCTGGCAATAAACAGCAATGCGTGGCATCGGCACCAGCGGTGTTTTCACCAGCCTGGTCCCCTGCAGCCCCCCCTCCTCTGCAGTGACCAAGCACGAACCTCTCCGAAGGTCTCCCGTCCAGCAGCACTTTGCCTGCAGCACACCCCAGCCCCTGCGATGCTGGGGTGGGGGACAGCCCCGCACCCCCTCTCGCTGCAGAGCTCCCCAACACCCAGCACAGGCGCTTGCTGCCTGAACCGGCGGCAAACTCCACCCCAAGGGATGGGAAAAGGGTGAAACGAAACCAAAAGGCAGCCGGTAATAATTTTCAGCGACCAGGGAATGAAAGCTGTAAGCGAATAAGCAAAAGTGAGTCATTTTTGCACAAAAAAATTAACTGGGGGGGGGAGCTGTTTTGACAGCAATTTTCCATTGAGCAAGGCTGGCTGGCTATGTATCTGGATTTGCTGTACAACTGCGAAGTGCAGCCCTGGGGCTGCCCACCTCCGCCCGACACGCACCCGCAGTCGGTAGGACCCTTCCAACAGCCTCCCCGCAGGGCTCCTCTCAAGCGAGCAGTAGGCTGGAGCGAGGTCAGTCCCTCGGGCCAGAGCCTGCCCTGAAAGATCAGGCAGGCCACTTGTACTGCATCTCTCGGCTTTGGCAGAAAAGGATCTATCCTCGTGCCAAGCAAAGGCATCGCTTCTCCGTTCCCACCTCCTCATACAGCGAAATGCTCTGCATCTGTACAAAATATCTTTGTAATAAAATAACAGCTAAACTATTTACAAGGAAAAGCTCAAACGGATGAAGGCGCATCACCCACAACAGCAAGGTTATAGCAGCAGTTGCATGTCTTCAAAGATACCTGGCTTGATCTATGTTACATGCAGACATCAGCAGGGAGGCAGAGGAGACAGTAAAACAAACAAACAAACAAAAAACCTACCCATTCAGCAAAGTCCTCAACATTGTCCTAGAAAGAAGCAGTCAACTTTTGCCTTTCAGGTTACAAAACTTACAAGCAAGTGGTGGATAGAGTCAGGAGGGGATGGGGCAGGAGTATGCGGCGTGTCAAACTCATCACCTCCCCACCGGTCCACTCCCCGGGGTCAAGTCATGCCGAGAGGAGGCCAGGAGATCCCCAGGTCCAGCTGGACATGGGGAAGCAGGTAGACAGAGAGCCAGGGAGACACCTACGCTTCCCTGTCACTGCGTAGGGCTGCAGGCCACCTCCACCTCCTTGTATCGGGTGAGTAGCAACAAACAGCAGGAGAGGCAGCACCACGGAACTGACGGGCTGAAGAAATCATGACAGAGGAGTGGCAGATGGGGCTGAGGACCCTCACCTCCACTAGAAAATCTGCAGCGGGTGGCTCTGGGGCTGGTACAGGTAATGGCACATTTAAACACCAAGTCTGGTGAAACAAAGATTTTCCTATGAACCTTCTCAGAGAAAAAGAAACTGAAGAAAAATTACCCCCGTCAAGACTTTCTCTTTCTTCCATGTGCTGCTATTATATACCACAAAAGCTGAAACGAAGTTATGGAATATAAATACCAGAACAGATCCCTAAGTAAGACAACAAAAATAAGTTAACATTTATAAAAAAAAAAATTACATACAGCAAGAAATCTGCATACTGTTAAATAATTTTCTTTGGAAACACACTTCCAGTCAGAATTCACCCCCAAATGGTCATTGCTGAATGTCTTAATTGCTCAGAAGCTGGTATCCAAGGTGGGGAAAAAATCCTTACATTTTTGGTACAACAGGAAACTTTGCTCTCGTCTGAGTTTACATCTTCTGCTCTCACCATCTCCTCAGTGCTTTTTGGGAGGCTGTGGAGTGTGTAGAGCTTGCCTGTGTTCAAACAAAATAGACCTCAACGTAGTGGCTTTTAATTTTGATACTCTTCTCTCTCTACTTGAGTAAAACTTTGTATATGCACGAGGGCAAAGGCTTGGCAGATGGTCAAGACCCAGTAATTGGAGCAGATCCTGACTTAATTTTTTAGGGAGGAACCGCACTCAAAACGCACCCTGAAACACAGCCGGGAGGCAATGCACACATTGTTTTCACTCCCTCCAATTCAACCTTGGCAAGAAGAGCCTCCCAGTGTACTAGGAGGCCAAGATTAAAACCCCTCAGTGGGCAGAAAGGCTATAAAGTCTCTCTGGGAAACCTGCAAGATTTGGTCCATGGTCCAGCCATGTAACTTGAGAGATGATAGCCTGGTTTCCCTTTCTGCTGCACCAGGTGCCTGGTGAGACCCCAGTCAAGTCATGCAGGGGTCTGTTCTTCAGTTCTCCATCTGAACAATGGGGACAAGAGCCCGTCCCTTCATCAGCGAGAGCCATGCTGATAAAGAGATTAAAGATTGTCTGATACTCAGAGGCAGTAGTGTGGAGGACACCTAGGACAGCATCCACTCAGGTCAGGAGAAGGATTTCTGCATTATCTATTTCAGATGCCCCATCCCTGGAAGTGTTCGAGGTCAGGCTGGATAGGGCTTTGAGCAACATGGTCTAGTAAAAGATGTCCCTGCCCATGGCAGGGAGGCTGGACTAGATGATCTTCAAAGGTCCCTTCCAACCCAAACCACTCCATGATTCTGTGATTTGTTTTTCAGTATAAACTGAAGCATTAATTTAGATCAGTGGCATACATGGGAGTGGCCCACCTTCCTGATGCTTTAACAAGACTTTTTTAGGGTAGTGAATTTGGTTGGGGAAGAGAGAATTTAGAAAAAATACAATCATCTCAGAGCAAAACCAAGGCTCCACCTGCAATTGCCAACCAAACACAGACCCGGTCTCAACTCCAAACCTCCCACCTTTCACGATAGCCAGGCTCTGGAGATGATCTCCAGCCCCAAAGGGAAAGCTCCTCTCAGCAAGCCAGACCATAAAGCTTAGTGGTGTTTTCTGAGCTGCACGCTTTAGTGGGACCACTGGGACTGGGGAGCCCCTGCACACCCCCACGGCCCTCCCCTGGGCAGGAGGCAGACACCCGGCACTGCTCACGGCTGAAGTTCAAGCCCCTGAGGATCTTCCTCTGCCTCCCCTTCCCTGGGCAGAAACGCGCTCCACACGCTGATGCCAAACCAAAGTCTCACAGCCAAATCCTTTGCTAATGCTACACAGCCAGCACACGAAACTGATGCAGGGAGAGGAAAATAGAGCCCCACTTGCCGTCAGAGCTGGGCTCACTTCTGCTAGCCACCTCACCACTGCAGCCACACTGCTGGCGATTTCCGAGGCGAAGAGGTAGGACGGCTCTTTGGAGACACCCGTTCTTTTCAAGCCATTCAAGTACTTGCACCGAACAGTTTTATGGCTAAACCTGGCAATCCCTCTGCTGAGCAGAAACATCTGCTGGAGTTACCTGCACACTGGCAAACTACCATTCACCCAACAACCAGCGACCACAAACCCTCCCAACATTTCACAGCAGCGGTGTGCTTTAAAGCGTATGAGTATGTAGTTAAAAAAAAGCTAAATATAACAAAAACTATGAGACCTGATACTTTAAAGAATGCAAGTCTTGCAGGTGCTTTCTTAACCAGGTGAAAGCTGGTGTTTGGAGAGAGCCTTTTTTTGTGCGTACGCGTGGGGTACAGCTCACATCGGGTGAAGGATGGATCTGGTCTAAGCCTGACAGTAGCACTGCAAAATCTGCTCTGTGTATAATCAGGTAGAGTATCTGTGGGGAGGTAATTCCCGGGGCTACTGAAAGAAAGACCTTTGAGAGGCCTGGTTTCATAGCAGCATTTAAGGTTAACTGGCACACAGAAGCAGTTTTCTTTCTACAGACTGGAAAAAAAAACCAAACAACAGGAGAGGGAGGAAGGGAAGCGTGTAGTCCCAGATTAGCTGACAGTGTCGCCGGGAATATGCCAGAGATGTGGCTTTTTTCCTTGTGATCCCTTTTAGCTGTGCTACTAAGCAAACTGCAAGCTGCAGCGACAGAGCTGGGGAGTCCCGCATTACGCTTCCTTGTTCCTGCATTACTGATTGACCAGATGTAACCTGGTTCAGGATCCCCACCACAAATCTTCCTTCACTGCAGCCATTGCCCAGTTGCCCGTAAGCCAAACACGCAGTCATTTACAGCTGTCAGAACCAGCGTCCGTGTTTCTCTCTGCGTCTGCTGAGGCCGCATAGGTGGCTTCCACGCTGTGCCATATTCCATAGGTAAAGTAGATGATAAAGCCTGTGGAAGGCAAGGGGAGAAGGCACCGTTAGCTCCATAAAGGAAACAGAAACCACTACTCACACCCACCGACACAGATTACACCAGGATAAATCCAGCCATCCTGACGACTAGCTTCTTGCGGGCAGCCACTGCCTTCCTTAGAAAAAAAAACTGACACAGGCACCAGTCTTTAAAAGACAATCTGTCCCAGCCCCAAACAGGGAGCTGATTAGAATAAACCTCTCATGCTCTTCAGTGAGTCCATTCTGCTTCAGAGCTTTCTCTCTCCATTTCTGTGCCTACTGCATCCATACCAGTAAAATACAACCACACTTGATGCTCATCTTTCTTACACACTTGTCATTTTTATTGTATCAAATTCCCTGGGCATTTCGGGCAATACAGCCTCCTTTGCATGGCTACTGGGAGCACCTTGGGACGGAGCTCAGCTCCTTCAGCTCCAGAATCACATGCCCTGCCACCAGGACCTGCAGTTCAAGGCCAGACAACAAGAAACATCGTATGGTTTCTTGTTGGCAACAAGACCTGTAAGATGGTTCATAGGTTGATGTTTTGTCCCAATGAACGCTTCAAGGCTTGAGAAAAAAACAAAACAAGGCTTGAGACACACTGCCTAAATGGCTTGAGTTAAGTCACCGACGTTGCCCCAGGATGATGAGAGTGCAGAACCCCTCACTGGAATACTACAGTAAATTTATGGTTAACAAAATGTAGTAACTTTGAACGTTGCATTTTTTACTCTCACAAACTCACCTATGAGCATCCAGACTGCAAACCGTATCCATGTGCCTAGGTCTAGCTGCATCATGAGGTAAACATTCACAAAAATACTCACAACAGGAAGGAGGGGCAAAAGAGGTACCTGAAAAAGAAAAACGGATACATTACCCCCACAGGGTAGATCAATGGGCAGGAAAGAACATCACATCCCTCGTAAACAGGAGGTGATGGCTGTTACCAACTCTTCAGCTGATAGATCTGAGAAAAGGCAAGGTTAGACCAAAATGCAGGACATCAGTCCACCATGGGAGAGGGATGTGAATGTTGTTGTTCACCCATGTTATGAATGGTTGTCCTTGTTTTGTGATCTGGAAGGAGGCAAGAGGCAAAGTTTAGCAGCAATACTAAATACTTGTGGGGGAAGGAGAGAAGAGGAAAACCAAGGACTCCATCATGACAGGATTCTACTGAAGATCAGGAGGGGAATGTCAGAGGCGGGACCTGAAGAACTTCATCCAGCAGGTACCAAGGTAATTAAGCAATACAGAGCAAATTAACCCAGAGCAGAAGAAAACCAGGAAATATTGTAAGAGACAAGCGCAGCTGTACCAAGAATGCCTTAGTGATCTGAGGTACAAAGAAGAATGAGACACTAAAGCCAAAATGCAAAAATCAGGATATAAAGAAATAGCACAGGCATGTAAAGACAAAATCAGAAAGGACAAATTATAACAACAGAAAGGTTTGTGAATATGGTGAAACCAGGAGGAAAGTGAACTTCACTCCTTAAGAAAAAGGAGATTTACAAAAAGAAACAGGCTGAAATGTTGTGGGCCTTTCTTGATTTAGGCTTCACAAAAAAAAATATTTATGGTGAACAGCTGTTCACATTATTAGAGAAAGGGGATGGGCACACAAATTAGAAACGGGAAGAAGAATATTTTTCTAAATTAGTCTTTGTCCAATCAGTAGGGACAAATGAAATTTCCCTAGGTGGGTGAGTTATGTACCCAAGAGATTGCAGAAGTGATCTCTGAACTACTAATAGGCATCTCTGAGAGCTCTTGGTAGACTGGTAAGGTCTCTAAAGACTGGAGAAGGAAGACAAATTACCTATTAAAAAGAAATACAGAAAAACAACTGGAGAACAAACCAGTCAGCCTTGGATTCCCAGAGAGACTTTGGAGAAAAATCACTAGACAGCCAGGTTGTAAATGTCTAAAAGGCAAGAAGGAGATGAGAAACAGCCATTACAGATTTAGCAGTGACAGGTCTAATTTTTTTTCCCTTGGACAGGGTAGCAGCTGAGGGGAAAAAAAAAAAGAAAGTAAAACACCCTGATTGTAAGGCAAAGAGATCTCCTCAGAAACAAGTTCAGAAAATACAGTCTAGATGACAATTCCTACGTTTTCTGCTCCTGAACATCTCTGTTTTCACTTCTGGGACCATAACCCCAAGATGAGCTGCAAACACTACTCTGGGCAACTCTGGTTCGATTAAATTATTAATAACAGAGAATTTACTGAAAAACTGTAATTGAAGAGCAATGAAAATGAGAGCAGTTTGGGGAATGGGATTAGAATTCGAAACTAATTTAGTAAATTGGGGAAATAGCCTGAAATCAAAAATGGTAAAACATGACTTGCAGGATTATACTGCAGAAAAAAATATCCCAGTGTTTGTTTAATATAGAAAGGATGGTGTGCTTGGACAGGGCAAGAAAATGACAGAGTTCTTCATACTTAAGGCTGTTAAAGAGGGAATGGTCACCCCTTAGTCTCCATGGGGACTAAGCAGGACATGGAAGTGCACCTTCTTAGAGCCTTTTAGTGAGTACTCCTTTGATCCTCACATACAAGCTTGCTTCTTGGGTTCTCTCTCCTTCTGTATCCATGATCTGACCACATCTCTGCACCAGGTTCTGCCCTCCCAGCCTCTCCCGGAACTCCAGCACCATTTACATTTCTTTCCAAGTCCTCTGTTGTCGCCTCTGATCTGACCATGTGGCTTCCCCTCCCGATTCCCTCCTCCAATCTCTCAGCTAACCCCCCTTCAGCCCCAATTTCTGTGTCAAATCTGCTTCTGCCCACAGGGCACTGCTGGGCAGCAGTCCTAGCGCAACACTTCTTCTGCCGTGCTGCACTTCGCAGCAAAGCAGCTACACTGACATTTGTAGATGCCAAGAGGAAATCGCACTTGGAGGCTGAGCTTGGCTCTGGTAGGACATCCCTTCATGCAGTGAGCACAGTCCATGAGAGGTTACAGCCACACTAGCTGGAGAGCTCAAACCATCAGCTCTGTTGGCAGCCCTGCATAGAAAAGTTCACATCGTGCCTACATTCTCTGCATATCCCTTCTGATACAGGCCAACATGCACATCCTCCTCCAACCACCTCCCAGACAGCTCTTTTCTAGCTACACCTCCCAGGACACTCACCTTAAAGGAGAGCTTGGTTTTGCTTTCAGGCTGTTTCCATATAACAAAGCTGACAAGGAGAACAAGGATGGCAGCAATAATCCATACAGCCTTTATAAGAATGCTTGGCTCAAGGGCAGTCAGGATACAGCTACCCACGATAAGGAAACCTGTGAACAGACACCAAAAGCCTGCTGATTCTTTTTTTAGGAACAGGAAAAAAAAAAACCAAAACCACAAGCACGCAAAGCAGAAACTGAAAGCTCAGCAAACAGAACGGCAACACATGAAAAAGCTAACTGTAAGAGATATGCCCTACCCCCTATGCACCTGCACAAACCCCATCTATGGATTTCTTTTTAAATCATAAATTTAATCTGTAGATCTTCAGTTATTTTTGCCATTACAAGAGCTCATCAGAATTACAGCCAGGAGTTGAGCTTTCCCACCATGGTGAGTACAGGGACCTACCAGCTGGCTCACTGCCCAGTGCTTACCAATGATGAAGGTTGAGACATTCACCACCGAGCCAGAGAATTTGGAAGGGTCTGAATTTGGGGGACACAGTATGGCTTTGAGGGAACACTTCTCCTCTTCCTCTGGCAGAAATCCAGCCTGCGACTCACTGGTGCTCACAGACTCATTGTTGTCAGTCTCCTCTGTTGTCCTAGCCATTTGGTATGCCAAATTAGGCTGTTCTGGCTGATACCTAGGAAATGGGAAATGAAACAAAGAGCATATTGGTTTGGCACAGGGTACTGTTCCTTCAAAAGCCAGACAGATAGTCGTGGCTGTGTCCCAGATCGTTATAGCACCACAATAGGCACATATAATGTCTACACCCTTCTGTTTCAGGTGGAAATTCGAGGAATAACATCATCATGACGTAAGCAAATATGGTCAGCTATTATCACCTACAGCTTGGTTGTAATGTCAGTGTTTTAAACTGGACAGTGCTCTCTTTCATAAGCCCTATCACCTTTGTCACCAAAACACCATCCGGTGATAGCAGTGAGGACTGAAAAAGGAAGCAGCGTGGGGACAGACAGACGGTCATAACCAGGCTGTCAGGTTATCTGTGGCAGTTCAGCTCTTGTGTTTTGGCAGGAGGTGGCTGAGCTAGGAACTCAGCAGATATCGCACCCTGGCAGCTGCTGATTGCACCCCAGGGTGACATTCCTGGTGCCCCATCCTTCTCCATCCCAGTCTCTTCTGCAGGCTTGTCTCCTGCCACATAGGGAAGGAAGGATTAAGTGAAGAATGGTAATTTTTTTGTTGTGTGTGTGAACAGTATCTCATTCAATGGGGTCCTGATGAACAACCATGTGGATCCATAAAGAAAAAACAGTCTTCTTCAGGTCTCTTTCACAGAAGGTTTGGCTCATGACTCTCAGCCACAAGCCTGACTAAAGGAAAGGGCCATTTTGAAAGACACATTAAAATTGCTCTGTGGGCATGTGTTCGCAACAAGGGCATGTGTGAAACTGCAAATTGAGAAATGCAGTGAAATCCTTGGGGCCGGCCACAGCAGGGTATTAGTGGTGGGAACTTACAGCTTTGGAAACGATCCAGCTGCTACTTCATTGGGCAGCCAGCAGGGCAGCCAAATCAGCTGCCCGGGCTGCTATGAGACAGGCAAATCCCTACAATGGGGAAAATGCCTCACGATAGGTACAGCAGCTTGCAGAAACAAATTAAGAAGTCATTTCCAGCTGTATGGGGAAGAGAGGCCTGGGAAATCAGAGGAAAAGTACGAAGAGCAAGGAAAATCAGCAAGAATTTTCAAAGGGGCAGAGTGGACAGCACAGGCACAAAGCAACGGTGTTATAGTACAGTGTTGGCCTTTAACCTGCTACAAGACAATTCTTAGTTCAATGCATTTGCAGCAAGTTTGTAAAAAGCCTCCCTCTGAATAAGTAATTGAACACATAAAGTTATTTTTCAGTAACATGCTCTTCAAAGCACAGTCCTCGTGGGTAGAGTGCTGTTGTCCATGAGGTGCCAAGCAATGGAGATAGTCAATTTTCAGCTTAGGTTAGGGAAGTTATGGGAGCTCAGCATTTCTAAAAGACATGTGCACTAAGGCACTGATCCTGCAAATGCATGCTCAGCTTTTTGGCTGCTGCTACACTTTATCTTGAATCCTCTTTCAAAAGTAAAGACAACCTGAAACTGTAACCCCAGTGAGAACAAGAGTGATGACAACGCAGGCATCCAGGACCACCCATCTCTCATCTATACCCTTTGGCATATAATCTCCCAGGGCATTCAGGGTTGACTGCAGCACGAGTGGCACGGACTAAGGGTTAACCAAGTTCAGAGGACCTCCTTGCAGATCCAGCTAGCACAATCCCCCATGAGCTTAAAGAAATAAGTTCTTCACATGCTTATAGCTGGAGATGTTCATGATTTTACTGGGCTTATGGAAACTATGAAGGCATCTGATAGCTGTGTGGATTTCTGTCTGTGCGGTACAAGAGAGGCTGTTTCTACATCCATACCTCAGTACCAAAACGCAGGCAGCCACCAAGGAGTAAGCCAGGAGGGTCCCGATGGACATGAGATCCACAAGGTCTTTCAAGTCGAAGAGGAAGGCCATAACAGCTGTAGGAGGAGAGGAAGGTGAGAGAGGGAAGAAAAATCAGTAACATGGCAGAACATGCACATCTCAGAAGCGTTAACGACAACACAGCACACATGTAACTGTTGCTCAGGACTTGGCAGGGGAACTCAAGCTGTCCTGAGGTGGGGAAAAGTAGGACGCGGTGCGTGAATAAGCCAAGCCTCACCGGCTGTCCTCACTAGCTGGAACCAGAGGAACCATTTACTACAGCAAACATCAGCCTGTTCTGTCTTATATGGGTATGTTAACACAACTACCAGCAATGAGCAGGGGTTTAAGCCATAGCCTTGTTGCCAGAGTCCCCCAGCACAGCCGCAGCACCCCTAAGGCCACAGTTATCTCCTGGAAGTAGCTAGAGGGCATGGAGGGTGGGCAGCACCTCACTCTGCTGTCTTGGCTCAACTGGGGCAAAACTAGGCTTATGCACACAATGGGACAAAGCATCAAGGAGCACATCTTGAGTTAGCATGCCTCGTCATGGGGGTTTCCAGAAAAAGGTATAGACGGCCATCCCTTAGGGATTACCCTGCTTACACACCCTCACCAGGCAACCCCTGGTTGTACAGGCCTTTGTGTAAAGGCCTTCAGAAGGTGAAGCAAGTAAGCAGAGGACAGGCGCCATAGTCAGACATTCAGGCGATGCCACCAGCTGTATGAGAGCACAGGGATCTCAGAGCTGAGCCTGGCCCAGCCTGCCCTCAAATACACCACCTGGAGCCCTACAACCAGCCCAACCTTCAAGCTCCGCTGGCAAGTGCAGCCCCTGCAGTTTCATGTCTGCTTTGGTCCTAGGCGCTACAGACCATCCTGAGGAGACCTGAAGGGACTGCAAAGTACGTTTTTTTTACTTTATCTGTCTCTTTTTTCCCCAGTTTGGGCCCAAGGCCACCTGAAGAGGAAGGTGTAAGAGAAGCAGCTGTGAGGAGGCTCTGCAGGTCCCAGAAGCAGTAGCTGAGCCCTTTCACAGGAGCTCAGAGCCCACAGCGGCAGTCCGGCAGCAACTCCCCACCAAACATGGCACATTCTTGTACCGACAGTTCATCCTGCATTTGCAGCAGAAGGTAAAGAGGAAGCAGAAAGGCTCTCCTCTTTGCTAGGCATCGCGAGGAAGGGGGTGGCTGCGAGAAGAGGGTAAGCTGCTTGTCCTTGCTGTCTGAGAGGTTTAATCGCCATACTCCTGGGGGGTGGGAGAGGGAAGGGGAGAACAGGTCAGCTGCCAGCTGTGACTAACAGATTAACAAATGCCTGAGCCACAGAGGCCATCTGCCTGTCTGCAGCTGCTCTGGTGTCTTCTGCCGAGCTGCTACCCACAAGCGGTGCGGGGTCTTCAGCCAAGACAGGCCAACAGCCACAACGATGCCGGGGCATCACTGGCTGCCACCTTGCAGGGGGTTAATTATTTTTAAGGCCAGCAGAGCACCCAGGGAGCAGATGAAGGCAATTTTTGGCATAAGACAGGATGTCAGCAATGAGCTCTGAGAAAGAGTGACAGGCACACAGCGAGCTATTCATGCTCACCCAGCCCCTCCAGGGCATGCCCTGGAAGGGAAGTCATGCTGTGCAATACATCCGATTAATAAGTGGGCTAGAGTCAGGCAGACTTAATCTGCCCCTAGGATGAGCTTATGTCTCCTTTCCACGCATTTGTGTAAGTCTTTGGATCTTACCTGCAACGGCCCCTGATGTCACTGTTGCAATTATTGGAGTTTTTCTCTTCTCGTTGACTTTAGCCAAAAATTTAAAGAGAAGTCCATCTTCTGCCATTGCATAAATTATTCGAGGCATTGGAAACATGGAGCCAAGGAGACTAAGGACAGAGAAGGGGAAAATAATCTACTTATATCACCTCCTGCTGAGCACAGGCACACAAATGAAAGCAAGTTTATGGCAGTACAAACACAGAACAGGTGGCCTTCATTCACTTCAGCTTCTGTGTCTGCTGCTAAGACGGGAGCTTCTGAAGTGATACTGGTCATGTGCATCTCTGAAAGTCCATCACAGGGTGAACTCCTGGTCCTTTTGAAGTCAATAGTCCTGAATTTCATCCCTGGTCTCTGCTCCTTTGACCCAGGGGAACACAGTGAAGGTAAAGCCCTGGCATGCACCATTTTTTAAAGTAGCTGGAGATACATGTTTACCTTGAGAGATACACAAAGGAAGAGCAGTGTCTCACCTCGTAGAAAGCGCGCACAAGGAACCAACAGCCACTGCGTAATTGGCTCCATCCCAACCCACATATTTAAAGGCATTGGGTAAAGGGCTATTGGTATCCAGCTGGTAGTAAGGCATCATGAGCGTCAGGGCAGCTGACACGCCAAAATAAGCCACGAAGCAGATGAGCAGAGATGCCACGATGCCAATAGGAATGGCCTTCTGAGGGTTTTTTACCTCCTCGCCTATAAGAAAGAAATTGAAATATCAGCTAAATGATGAGCAAGAACTTTATCCCAACCTAGGGCATGCTGGCTGGGGCTTTCAAAGGCTTCGTGGGCAGTGAGGAGCTGTTTGATCATGACGCTGCTGATGGCCTGCTCCATCCACTTGGCATACCACAGCCTGTTTGCTTCCACTTCTGCTGCTCCTGTCACTCCTGACAAACATTTGTGGAGGCCTTGTAAACTCAGGCACAGAAACAATCTGGATTAAAAATAGACCTTTCCCCAAAAAGGATTATTTTACCTCCAATTACTCCTGCTATCCAACTGATGGTGCAGCCCCAACAAGAGTTCAATGATCACAAATGATGGGACAAGCAATTATTGTGCAGTTGTGGGTCAAACCTTTGGGTGACCATTTCAGTTAGCATCTCCACTGGCACTGCTACACAGTGAACACAGCACCATAGCTGCCCAATTCCAGGGAAAAGCAGACTTTGCACAGCACGCGTAAATCATACAGATCTTTGAAAATTCCTCTTAAAAAAAGGACTCTCTCTAGTTTTTATGGAAAATGTTCTACAATCAAGTTGGGACAAATGTGTAAAATAAAAAAATACTCAAAATTCAGGCACTGAAGCAGCTTTGAGCCTTCCCTGTCCTCCAGAGCTGCTCTTCTCTGAAAGCAACAGCTCCTGAGGTTTGGCATGTCAGAAGGATGAACCGATAAGCAGAGACTCATGTACCTATAAGTCAAAGGTTTACGTGTTTCTCCTCCAAAGAGAGGCCCTACAGCTGGCTGGCATAATGGAGCCAGCACTTATCAAACTCCTTGTAACAAGTGGCAGTACTGCTTTATCTGTCTTTGTGATGATCTCCTCCTCCCTCTGCTCCAGCTCTGAAGCAACTCAGTTCTTGCCAAATGTGAAATTAAGGATAATCCTTCTTCTCTGCAGGGAACTGAGATCCTTCTTAGCCCAGAGAAATATGAAAATGCTGATAGTTTCTCTCCCAGGAGATGTCTGAATCTTTGGAGATAAAAACTCTCCCTTATTTTGAGGCACAGTTTTAGGCTGCAGATGACTCCCCAGAGACTCCATCTTTCTCTGGCTCTTTAAATACTCCAAGCCAGTGGAGCACCTTCAGCTGAAGGCACTGAAGAACCCTAATCCAGAATAACCTGTTGATCAAAGCATCGTCTGGAGTTAGAGGTTCAAACTTCACCAGTCATACAAAGCATCTGAACCCGGGCCTTTCCTGTTTGCCTAATTAGTAAAGCTGGCTGTGTTTTCTGTGGAGTCTGACCTGGTTAGTGTCATCAGTGACCAACTATGGCACTGGGTCCTGCAGGTAAAGAAGGGAGAAAGCTCATTTAGTGGGTTATAGGGTCTAGGTGCCTGCCACAGCAGCTAGAATTCAACACTCAAGCACCCAGGGACTTGGACATACTCAGCACTTTGAGTATTAGAAGCAGCTGAGCCAAAAGTATATTTTGGGCTGAAGGATCAGTGGGATGATGAATGCAGTACCCCAAATTAGTCTGTGCTGTGCAACATTACTGAAAGCCAATCTACCAGCAACCAGGTTCATAAGCGGAATGAAGACATCTTCCCTCTTACCTGTAGTAGCAATACAGTCAAATCCCACAAAAGCGTAAAAACACGTGGCTGCCCCTGAGAGGACTCCTTTCCATCCATAAGGCATAAACCCTCCAACACCATAGAGCTTTTCTTCCTGTGTTTGACTAAAAGGCATGGCATTGGGTTAGAAGTCATCCTGCCTAGGCAGAAGTAACTAAACCATTCATACAGCTAATAACAAAATCCAAAGCTGGAGTTCAAAGGAACATGCTCTCCCTTTCACACACTAGCATACAAATACCAGGCAAAAATTCTAAGCCCTGCTGAGCTTTGGACTGGCCTGCAACAGCCTGGGGAATGCTCAGAATAAAAATGGATCATGGTTTGTTTCCACCACCTGTTTTTTGGGCAGATAAAAATGTCTTGGCTAAGACAGGGAGAAAATAACATGAATAATAAAATTCCCCTCCTAATATTAGTGCATGTGTGTAGATACGCATATTCATTTACACACAAGCTTTTGAAAAAGCACAACATGCAATTCTGAAAACTGAAGGTTGAGAAAAATGTAAGCCATGCACTTTTCACCTAAGAAGGACTAAGATAAAGTGTAGGTGAGCAGACATCAGAGCGCAATGCAGGGTGCCATGACCAAAACCCACACAATCTTCCGTTCTCCACTTCAAAATTCCCTGTGCTGAGCTTGTACCTAAACTGTGCTTGCGACCCTGGGGGAGGAGAGGAGCCTGCATCCCTGATGCACCAAATGCTTTGCTGAGCCTCATCCAAAGTTCATTAAAGTCAACATACACCTACTGATCCCAGTGCACTCTGGATCAGGACCCCAGATCCAAGTGCCTGTGTTGAGTCATGTATAACATACCCTTCAGTTCAAGTGACCTAGGTCACTTTTTCAGGGAAAAGCCTTTGTAAAGATGAATTAAGGCAACTAAATTGAATTAAAATCCCAAATCTGCAAGTCTTATTAGCATCTCAACTCTCTCATAGAAGCTGTGTTGAGACTTAGATGAAAACTGGCCTGTTATTTGCAGAAATAGCACAACCCAAATGTGAATTACTCTGGAAATAATGATATAGTAAAGTAAACCCCAGACAGATTTTACAAAAATAGTCAGTGCTACAGGTCAAAGAGCTACAGTTACACTTTCAAGCAATTGCACTAATTGCTCCTTGCATGGGAATAGCAGTAGGGAAGGAGGGGGGACTTTTCCTATAGGAAGCAATTTGTTCACAGCAGGCTGAATTTTGCGAAGAGGCTCAATAAGCGGCTTGTACACAAGCTAAACTTGACCCATGCAACATTTATGAATCTCTGCAGTTTCTGCCAAACTGTGCTTCCTTGCAGGCCAGCATAAAGAGTTTAGACAGTAGGCCAGGACTGACTTGATGTACATGGAGATATTTAAAGGCCCGCATTCTGTGTTGTACAGTCTCAAGCAAAAATGAACAGCCTTGTATCACTGGCAACCCTTGTAAGCGCCTTAATTTTGATCTTGTATAGGAAGACGGGATTTTGGCCAAGTAGCAAAATGTCATTAAAAACGGATTCATGATATGCTTGCTGCAAGGCATTAAAATAATCTGCAACTTGCCTTCATTTTACTGAGTGTTTGGGACAAGGTCTCCAAAAGGTACAACAGTGCCGCAAGGATACTGTCCACATGTCCAAAGAAACTACAGAGCTATATTTGGTCACAGCTTCAAACAGGCACCAGAGCCAGCCTGGTATAGTAGGTTGCCTAAAAGCTATTTTCTCTCAAATTTGGATGCCATATTGGTCATGAGGCTGGAAATGGTCAGTTCTGCAGCATGGCCGAAGTTGACACAACCTACCTGCTATCAGTTTCAGCCCACCAGCACAGCCTGCTTTCAGCAAATGCCCACCGAAACCAGCTTTTTTTTTTTCCCCCCAAGGTGTTGGGCAAAAGAGAGAGCCATCCCATTCACTGGTTTTCTAAATCACTGCACAACCCCCTCTATAAATTTACCATTGAAAATACATCAATCTTAGAGCTGAGAATAAAAGATCGAACCTACTTGTCTCCGTAAATGCTGTGACTAGTGTTGTAAATGTCCTGTTCAGTCAGCTGCCAGTTTTTAACAGATCCTTTCACAAAGCCGGAGACCATAACGAAGCCGAGGACGAGGATGTTGATGCAGGTGAACACTTTGTTCACCAGGGCAGATTCCTTCACGCCAAAGATTAAAAGCCCTGGGATAAAAATGGCAAATAGGCAGTCAGGTATTTCGCCACCAGCAGCAGGCGCTGGGGGCTTGTAGAGGTAGCCCAGCTCTGTTCACGCTGTGCTCTGCCCAACTTACCACACCTCATGTCTCCACAAAGCCAAGTAGCTCAGGTAGGTCAGGATAGATTCAGTCAGAAGGAGGACGAGGACTCCAGCCCAGACATTACTACTGAGGGACGTGACACAGCTTCCCACCCAGCATGACCATTTGGCACGTGCCCCTGGTAAAGTGCTTTGCTGAGACAGCTAAGCTGCCTCCACTGCTTGCAACTCTAGCTCTGGTCACCTTGTGGCAGTGCACTGTGCCACCTAGACACAGCCTCAAACTCCACCCAGAGAAAGCACCCCAGGTAGTTTTTAATGAATGAACATTGTCTTTGAGGTCTTGGCCACATGCAGAAGTTATGAACAACATTCAACTTTCCTTAGAAGAAGGGGAAAATATGAGCAGGGACTGAATCCAAGAGGACAGCTACTTCTAGTGCTGAACATATAGAAGGAGGTGGCATCTTGGGAATCCCGCTCCCATTTAAATCAGTGGGAGCTTCACCACTGAGTTCAGCAAGAGCAGGATTTCAGCCTGTGGTCTTAAGATCATCTACCTGAAGAAGAACACGTCTGCAGGCTTTAGCAACCAGCATCTCGCTGGGGCATAGCTCGGCTTCTCAGAACGACAAGCTCTGGTAACTTGTGTTTGCTCTTCAGGTGGCTGATTTTCAAGAACCCAAACCTCTAACCCAGATCTAAGGAGGCGACTGAGGGAGAAGATAAAAAACTTCACATGAGCCTGAGGGAGAAGAGAAGCACAACAGGGTGTCCTTACTGCTACTCCAAGGCACTTCAAGGAGAGGGAAGCACCCTGTACACTCACCTTTCCTTCTTTTAAAATAAGAAATAAGCTGACACAGCCACATAGGCAAGTGTTTGATAAAACTGACTAGCTGCCCAGGAAAACTTGTAAGGTACCTTGTAGAAATCAAACTCCAAGACGGTGCAAGCAGAAATAAACTTGTAGTGCTTACATTCGGGACTAAAGCTGCTCATGCATCAGTTTTTTGTAGAAAAATGGTTTGCATTTTTATTAAAATCCAGGGAATTTGCTCCATGCAGGGGAACAAAGCCATTGGTAATCTTTATAATTTTACGTCTTGGTAGTGCTAAAATGATGAGTCCTAAATTTTGCAAATTGTATCTGAGGTGAAAGAGCAGATTGTAATTTGAAACTAGAGCAATTCCTATTATATACAAATGAACAAATGAAGGAAAACCTTCTCTCCCATTCAGATGTCGTCCTGAAAACAGAGAGCTGCTATTGACTTCAGCAGTCCTCGATATAGTCCTAGATCCAAATGCAAACCAAGATGCCAAAGCATCCCTTGCTTACGAAGCCTGTTCCCATAAGCACAGCTCACACTGAGACCAGCATCCTGATCAGAGTGGGAAATGTCTGGATAACCTTGTTGGGGTGACGTTGCAGCTTCTGCGTTCTGGGAACCACAGAGGGGTACATGAGAAGTGTAATTTTTTTAATTTGCCTAAGTTTGGCAATGCTTTGCAAGATCCAGCTGGAGCAGAAGTAGAAGTTCAGAAGGATTTTAATTCTACAGTTTTCAAAACTTTTCCAAATTCTGATCAACGCCTTGGCAGTTTTTGAAAAAAAGAGGACCTGACTATTTATCAGACATTTATTTCTCTGGAGTCTTGCATTCACTGCTGCAAACTGAAACCCATATATATTTAAAAAAAAAAACAAACCAAAATGTACTACTGCACATGAGGTTCTTACCGAGTCTCGTATTTTCTTCCTCACTTTCCTGGCTCAAGGCATTGAAAACTGGCAGATTATCAAAGGGGGAATAAGGCTGATAGAGCAATAGAATGAAATTTTTGTGTAATAGGATTTGGGGAGGGAAGGATTGAACTTCCATACCTGATTTAGGATAACAAGTCATCTTTTCTTTTCTTCCTTATATAAAATTTGATTGAAGGTTTTAAAAGTGGCTCAAAAAATATCGAGAATGCTCCCCTCTTGTAAAGAACCTTGTAAACAGGCTATGCCCTGTGCTAACTCCACAGCAGCTATATAGGTCAATCCAACACTTGTAGCAAAGAAAGAATCTTTAATATGTCACCCAAAATAAATCAGGAATTTGTGCCTATTCTAAAAGCCAACAATGAAATTACAAAAGAAGGAGGTCCAAGATTCACAAACCCCTCCAAGATTTTACCTGTTAGGATGATGATTATCACCACAGCGAAGATGTCTGGGTATTTTGCTAACACTCCAGGAGCATCCATGGTCATGTATTTTTTACAAAATTCTTCAATATGCTGGCCTATGATTTCATCAAACGTTGCACTCCAGGCTCTGGCCACGCTTGAGGTTCCTGCCAGAGGACAGAAAGGATGCAGATCATCCCTCATGGCTGGTGTACGTTCCAAACGGGGCACCTTGCATGGCTTTTCACCATGAAGGGCCTCAAAGCAACCTTGCACCTGTCTCCCGGGTGCTGGGAGCAGCCATTCCACTGCAGATCCAGCCTGCAGCCTGTATTCATGCCTGGCATCTGCTTTGATGGTAACACACACAGGTGGTGGGTCTCAGACTTCTACTCAGCTGACAAGATAAAAAAGTCCTTACAGTGGTTTGGCTTCCTAGTAAATCTTGACTTTGCCTTAAGATACAGTCTAGACTGACTTTATCATGAGCACAAGTCTTATGAGGAGCGGCTGAGGGAACTGGGGTTGTTTAGTCTGGAGAAGAGGAGGCTGAGAGGAGACCTTATCGCTCTATACAACTACCTGAAAGGGGGTTGTGGCGACGAGGGTGTTGGCCTCTTCCCCCAAGTAACTAGCGATAGGACAAGAGGAAATGGCTTCAAGTTGCGCCAGGGGAGGTTTAGATTGGATATTAGGAAAAATTTCTTCACTGAGAGGGTGGTCAGGCATTGGAACAGGCTGCCCAGGGAGGTGGTGGAGTCGCCATCTCTGGAAGTGTTCAAGAAACGTGTGGATGTGGCGCTTCAGGACATGGTCTAGGGGACATGGTGGCGCTGGATTAATGGTTGGACTTGATGATCTTGAAGGTCCTTTCCAACCTAGTGTTTCTGTGATTCTGTGATTTCTGTGATTCTGTATCCTTATGCCCCCAGCAGCCTGAACGTCCCCCAAACTTGGTAATTTCTACTAGAAAGGTCTGAGCCTCTTCTCATACCAGCAGAAACCCCTGGCAGCCCCAGCTGGGTGACTGCAGCCCAGGCAGAGGGACCTTACAGAAGCTAGCCAGCCTCCGGCAGCGTGATGCGGGAGCACGAGAGCCTGGACCACAACATCCATCCAGCTCTGTAAGCTCTGCACTCCAGCAACATGCAGGTCTGCTCCAACCTCTGGTGCTAGAGCATCTGAGCAGGATGAAGATTCAGATATAATTTACAGGTAATCTGAGCGTAAGTCAGCCTACTGCAGGATGCTGGTGATGATCCCAGCAAGCGGCACAACGCCTGCCTGCAGCCAGTGCTTAGACTTCCCCCTCCGAAGCCGCTGTTTGCTGCGCTTCCCAAGAGCACCGAACCATGCACAGCTTGCCGGCCTGAGGACCAAACCTGGGGTCTCACAATGACCAAGTCCAGGACATTGTCTGGGCCAGAAGAGTCATTTCAGAGAACTGAAATAGTAACAACAAAGAGCTACCACGAGACAGTGACAGTATTGTGTAAAATAAGTAGGTTTGGGTAATAGCCAACTTCTCCCTCTCTTACATTGAAGTGGCTATCATTATACTCCCAACGTCTTATACAGTGCACTATATATAGCAGCATCTAATTGCATGATATAATTACTACTGTACATAATTACCTAGTTAAAAAAGAGGTTGGTTTGGTTTTGGTTTGCAGAGCAATTCCTCAGAGGACGCCGTCAGGGCCGCCTTCTACCTAGAACAGTTTGTCCTGACGCGCTCACCTGCGGGTGGTTGTTCAGGTCCCAACTCTGGCACCTGCAATCCTGTCAACCAAGGTCTGTCCTCACCCACAGCCAAAGCCTCTGCAGCAGCGGTGGGCAGCACCTGCAGCAAAGCTGGAAACACCACCCCAACCCAGCTTCGCTGCAGTATTAAAATAAGCTGCAGAACAGACCTGTTTGGAGACTCTTCTGTTCACTGAGACAGCAAAGTGCACAGTGTGAATGTTTTTAAAGGGGTGGGACATCAGTGCCATCAGTTTAATCCTGAAAAACTCCAGACGTTATTGTGTATAACTTTGGCACCATTCAAAGGAAGAGACTATTTCTTTAGTGCTTTTTTTTTGTCCTGGCTCCAATATTTCATGTTCTAGAACAGGAACAACCAGCTCCTGCACGTTTATATTAGATGCCAGTTATATTGATGCAAGATTGTTATATTAGATGCCAGTTGCTTGGATGCCAGTTCCACATAACTATCAGCCATTTATCCCAAACGCTCAGTAACCAACAGCCTTGAGGGAGTGGTGGGAATCTGACATTCTTCTAACATTGCGGACACCTGGACAATACCTCACTGTTGCTAGAGAGCACGGTGCAAAGACATTTGGCTTGTATCCAGGAAGGTTTACTAGTTCTGGGTCAGCATAACCTCAACAGATCGAGCTGGCTCCTGCCTGCAGCACATGGCTCCCAGGAGAGCTGCTGAGCCCAGGTGCAGGGCTCACTGCAGGAACAGGCACAGGCCAGGAGGTCACCACGTGCCCCAAGAAACCCCAGCAGCAGCTACTGGCCAGAGATGCTGTTACTCATCATATTACCAGCTCCCACCAGCTTCCAGTTCCTGAAATGCTTCCCACAATCCAGCATGGTTCCCCAAACCCACATCATCCCAGAAGAAAATCCACACCAGATCCTGGCCCTGGACACCTTCTTCCTTCTGTCTAGACTACAACCAATCAGTTGCACACCCACTTTTTGCTCATCACCCACCTCCAAGACCCCACACTAGTCTTCCCACAAGCAAAGTCACTTCAATTAATTACAAGCTACTGGCCATCCATTCCGGGACCCCAGGATTTCTTTTTCCACCCCCACAATACTTTCTGAACAGACGTCTGAGAACCTCAGCAGTAAAACACCAAGTTGGCCGAGCCCCTACAGATGCAAGCTCCCACCACCCCACCTGGTTTCGGTGGCACTACTTGGCATTTTCTGCAGCACAACAGAGAAAATAATTGGCTTTCTGCCCCTCTCGACCCCCAGCTCTGAACTGCAGCATGTGCCTGCCAACATATCTTTCTTCTCCACACCCCGAAGCTGCTGGGAGTTGTCCTTACTCATAAGAGGGGAAATTAACACGGGGAAAAAGGCTGGGTAAGATAAAGAAGAGAAACCTGCTATAGCTCACATCCTCTCCCAGCTGTTTTTCCTGCTTAGCCACCCTTCCTTCCAAATTATGAGGAAGCTAGTTGCAAACATGCATTTTTGTCACAGGACTGAATTAAAAGTAAAAGTTGTGTTTCAACACATTCATGGATAATAACTACTTATTTTTTATTGAATTTTCTGCCTTGTGATAATACAATGAGCAGCCAACTCTGAAATAAAAACTGAGGCAGTGGCCCAAAAGCCATTACGAGAGGACAAAAAAAATTCTGAGAAATACCAGCCTCAGCCCAGATCCTGGGAATGTAATGTTCAGTATGTAAATCTTTTCATTGTGCATTTGCAAAATCAGGTTTTGGAACAGCACCCACAGCTATGTCAGTCATTTTGGTGGTCCAGTATCATGGTGGGAAGGGCCAATTACTAACTAGATGAGGAGCATGGAGGAAACTATCATTACCTTTCTGGAAGAGAAGATAAATCACCATGAAGTCTGTTCAATTTTTCAATGTGTAGCCTAAGCAGAGTTCATTTTAGAAGTCTAGAGGAAGTTATATGCTCACTTTTTTTAAAAACTATTTTTATCCCATCCTTGCAGTGAACCTGATTCATAAAAGAACCCCAGGACTCAGATTTCCTAAGGAGATGCGTTTAATTGACTCTCATTTTCATCCTCTCATTTCTTATTACAAAAAAAAAAAAAAAAAAAAAAAAGAGGAGGAAAAGGTTTCAGGTAGCACACAGCGCAGAGCCAGCACCATCTCAGACAAGCAACTGCTATGTCACTGCATCGCTCTTGATATGATCTTACCCTCCCCAGTACCATGGGAACTAATCTCCAAGGTAACAATTACACATCCCATGAAATGCATTTAAAAAAACCTTCCCTTTAATAATTTAGCATAACATCAGGTTTAATTTTAACTAGTAAGTCTTCACTCTCAACTGGCAAGTTGGTCGCAGCCTTAATTACTGGCATCATGACAAGCAGCGTGCCCAGAACGTGCTCAAAAAGACACAAATCCTTAATTAGGAAAATGTGGCTTAGCTTTAATGCATCAGCCGCGTTGTACTACACTGCATGCTCTGCGCTTAATGCAAGGCCTCTCCTAGTGGGAGTCAAGGGCTTAGAAGGGATTTGGTTTGGACATTTCAGAGACTGTGAACCTGCAGATCACCCTAAGCTTAATCCTGCAGCCATTCACAAGACAAAAGTCTGAGCTCCAGATACTTTAGATAGGTTTTCCAAGGGACCAGGAATTAATCCGTGATCAGCCGGGAGTACAGATGCTGCTGTGTAAGAGCATCCTTCTGTCAGCAACTTCCTTCTCAGCAGAAGGCACGCACTTTTGCTCCCTGGCAGGAGCAGCAGCCAGGGGATGCCAAAGGGATGCCATGGAGATTCTGAGGAAGCCACAGCAGCAATGATCCAGCTTCAGGACAAACCCTCAGCCCACCGCTCACCTCACCGACTGACGGGAGCTACCAACAACACACCTTGCAGACAAGTCCTGAAATCCTCGGTGAGTGCAGGAGAGCAGCGTCTATTCTGTAACACTAATGCAGGCACCCAAACAAGGCCCATCTTTCAAACTAGGCTGCCATCCTGGACTAAAGCTAGGGTCTCGCAGCTCACCCACCATACTTACCGATAACATAGGAGAGGATTAAATTCCACCCTGTGATGAAGGCCCACAGCTCGCCCACGGTCACGTAGCTGTAGAGATAAGCTGATCCCGTCTTAGGAACTCGAGCACCGAATTCTCCATAGCAGAGTCCGGCCAGCACTGAAGCCAAGGCGGCGATCAAGAAGGAGATAACAATGGCAGGTCCTGCGTTTTCCCGTGCCACGGCTCCAGCCAGGACGTAGACACCTGCACCCAAAGTGCTGCCTACACCCAGAGCCACTAAGTCAAATGTGTTGAGGCATCGCGACAGCCGACTGTCTTCTCGAGTGCAGTCCACATTTTTCCGGCGAAGAAGCTGGTTTCCAAAATTGATAATTTTCTGACACTCCATCTTTGTGTTTGGGCCTGTAAGAAAGATGCTGCCATCATTACCTGGACCAGGATACCCCCAAAACAGCATCACTGCACAGGTACAATGCTACAGCCCTCTTACATTTCAACAAATGAATCTCACCACTTTCCACCTTTTTACATGACAAAATGTCCCCTTCAGCACTTCACCTAGACTTAGCACAGGGAATTAAAACAGACAAAACCAAAGCATATCCTACGTCCCGCTCCCCATCACGCTGCAAAGCCTGCCCGATCCCAGGAGAAACGCAGTACTCCACCCCAGCTCCCACCCTGCTCCATAACCACCCACTCCACAGACAAATGGTCAAGCCAAAAACACAAAGCCTGTCTTTCAGATTTCAGAGAGGTTTTCCTGGGATGGGAATTAAAAAAAAAAAAAGACAGATATATAGAGAGAGACATACTTATATACATTTTTTTTAAGTCTCGGGGTGAACTAAGAAGTGAGCATTACATCCCAGAATAAGGCACCACGCGTGCTACTCTCCCTAGCACACATGGCCACGTGCCGCAGTCAGTGACACCATTTGCAGGCAAACAGACCCGCTGGGTCATTTCTCCTCTCTAAGCTCCAGCTCCAGCCACAGGCAGCAGCACAGGCTACTGTTGCCTACAACTGTGCATGCTGAAACAGTTATAATTTAGGAAAAAGGACACGCAGAATTGATTTTTTTTTTAACTTGCTCGTGCTGAGGCAAAAGCTCAAGCTATTTTGCACTTGCAAGCACTGAAGTGAGAGCACAGTGGGGCTCCCCAAACTCCCATGTCCCACCCAGGACAGCAGCACTGCAGGACAGGGGTATTTAATGAACCCATGGAGCAGGGTTTCCAGCCATGGTCCCATTTCAGCAACTGCACTATTCCTGTGTATGGACCTGCTGGCATGGTCAAACAGCAGCGTGCGGTGGCTTCAGCATGTAAGCAGCTCAGGTGCAGCTCCCCTGCTTGGGACTTTATGATGGGATTAGCAGCAGGGTAAAGCAAATCCCTCTCTATGGAGAGATCCTTTAGGAAATCCTTCTGCAGTTTCTCTTCCCATGAAAGAGACATATCTTGCAGTGCTACACCATGGGAAGATTTTGCTATGCAATTCATCAGGCCAACAAGTTCGACCATCTGCATAGGTGTCCACCTAACACAGACAGGAACAGCACTCATTAAAAGCTACAGTTGGTCAAACCAGCTTGGCCAGCAGTGGGGTCAGCTCCTTGAGGACATCCATGGAACCATTAGAGAGTCTATCTCTTCAAGATTTATGTCCTTGGACACAGCCCAGGTATGGAAGTTTTGTCTTACTCTTTCTGAAGAAAATTAAGTATGTTGCTTCACAATTGTCCTCACCTTTAGAAGGCGGCTAGAGAGCTCTCCTCAGCACTACCTGAATCCACAAGCACAGCATTTGCAAGAATTCCTTGCTTTTTACACTGCCAAGTCTAGCCCCAGTTGTCACAGGCAACCATGGCATAACATCAGGCCTTCCCTTAAAAATTTCTAAGTAAGTGCCTTATCTCCACTGTTGGAAAGCTCCACCAATACTCCTCTACTCTCCAGCCAAAATGCTGTAGTAGGTAGCATTTACTCACATGCTCTTGTGCCAAGAACTGCCTTTCCCTGCTCGGGTCGTTACCCCAGTGTACCTTTAGAGATCACTCATAGCCTCTCAGCCTTCATTTTGCAAAGGTAAGCAATCCAAGCCCCAAAGACACAGGCAGTCCTTGCCCTGTCTGCAACTGTTCACCTCTGAGCCACCCTCTGAGCAGGAGTATATCCCATAACACCCTTCTAC
Organism: Phaethon lepturus; assembly: GCF_000687285.1. Classification (NCBI taxonomy): domain Eukaryota; kingdom Metazoa; phylum Chordata; class Aves; order Phaethontiformes; family Phaethontidae; genus Phaethon; species Phaethon lepturus. The sequence continues at coordinate 29,624 of NW_010517238.1, forward strand.
TTGTTGCATCAAGAGGAACCATCAGAACAGGCAACAAGAGCATCCCAAGAGCAACCACTAAGAACTCCAGTGGGTAGCTCCTCTACCAGTGTGTGTTTTCCTCTCCCAGTCCCTGACTTCTCACTAAAAAGTCCCTTTTGCACTGTGCCAGTTTCCTACTAGTCCTCATCTTCTTAAATAACTGTGTGGCACCCCAACAAAAGATTTACTTAAGATAAAGGAGAGCTATGATTCTTCCCTTCAACCTTTTGTAAAAAAACAGTAGTCCCCCACCTTCTCTGTGCCTCTTATCAAATAAAACTGTCAGGTGAATCTGCCAGTCTCTCTCAGGTAAACTCACTTATCTCTTTGCTCTTCTCCAGTCAATGGGCACCACCTCCTACTTGGACAGAGCTATCACTTTGCTGGTTCACCGCCGTTTTCGTGGCCTGGTTCTTTCTGATTGCCTGTCCCTGACCCTCCACTTCTGAATGTTCCTCCCACTGGCTGTAGCCATTTTCCTCAGCCCACACTCTACCACTCCACCTTCGTCCCAGCATCATTGTACTCATTCAGAATTTGGAAGTTGGATAATATGATGCTCTCCACAGCTAGGGTGTTTCCATAGGACCTGCTGAATTACTCCAAATTCATATACATAGAAAAACGCATACTAAAATAAAGCAGTGTTGGGGGAGCATAACAAGGCATGTTCCTCACCTTGAGTGGGCCTCCAGTGGAGGAAGTCCAACACTTGTGACAAGCACCAAGAAGCTTTGAACATGGCCACAGAGCCACACACCAACCAAAGACTACAGGCAACCTAAGCCAGAGTAACAGAGCTGGCACTGACAACCACCTACAACGCTTTTACAAACAGATTTGGCTCCAGGCACTACTATAAGACCTGCAATCAACTAATGTCCATTAGCATTTCTGTTCTGAGCATTAGAGTACTTTAAAAGTGAATGTCCCAGTTGTTCCCATTTACCACGCTTTGGTTTACACTGCAGAGAGCTCGTGGAGTACACAAACCCAATACTACAGGGGTGAACCTAAATCTGAGCACTCTGCAGGGACATACATAACGTACCCCAACACCTGATGGGTGCTCGGCCTGCAGGAAGAGCTACTCCAGGATAACTTCCCCTGCAAGATGTGTCGTGCAGCCATCAGATTCTCAGCAGCAACTGTTTTGCTCTGCAAATCTACAGGCTGCGTGGACATAGCCTATGAGGTTGAAGGGCATCTTCCATCTCAGACTGCATCCTGTAGCTTCAAGAAGCCCCAGCCTGATACCCACACTGCACCATTAAGCCTGGCCTCAGCAGCAGGGCTTTCAAATGTTTCTTCATTAATTATGGAAAAGGAAAAAGGTTCTTTTATTTAGCTGCAGTACAGGACTGAGGCATTAACCTTCCAATGAATAGCACCTTGTATACAAATAATGCAACAGCAGTATACATTCCACACTAACATCAATAAGAATCAATGAGAATAATGTGTAGGCAAAAATATTGCTAAATGCAATTTACCATATGGTCAAGTGAGATTGGTAGTTCAGCAGCTCCAGCCAATACCCCCTGTAAACGGTGGGAAGATAAATGCTAAAAAACTTGATTAACTGAGTCAGCTATTAAATACAATGCTTCCATTTTGTTGCCACAACATCAACTACAAAATAAAAAATCCTTTTCATTTTTCCAAGACACCAGTCATAAACCCTGGCTTAAATCCCTTTCTCTTGGCCTTATGCTAACTCCCCTACTATGAGAAAGTAATTACAACTGCAGGAACAAGGCTGAGGATTTACAAGTCCCACTGTGTCAGGAATTGTCTCCTCCACCAACAGCTCTCAAACACGCTTCCAAGAGACACAGATTCAAACTTGTGCAGAAAGATAGGTTTCAGGCCAATCTTACAAAAATCTCATTTGGTGAACCACGGAAATTCCCAACACACACACAGAAGGAAAACTATTTTCTCCCTTCAAAAGGAAGACAGACCTGTTTACCTAAGTGTATTCGTATGTCAGTTTGCTCATGCAGTCTCCTTCCCACTTACACCTTATCCAAATCCACATCAGCCAGGATTGCTTTCAGCTGGAGACCTGCCTACCTCCTCAAAAGCAGGGACACGGCAGTCATAAACTTTGAGCTGGGGTAAGATGAAAAGAAGAGCACTGCACTGGAGCATCCCCTATGAATTTCATTGCTTCCTAGGACCACACAAGTCCTAGGCTTTGCTTAACTCCCACCAGAGTGATGCAGAGATACTGTTGATGCCTGCATCCTACCAAGACCATGGCAATAGAGCTAACTCATCCATCCTGCCCAGTGGTGGTGGTGATGCTGGTTGATGCTCAGTCTGGAGCTCCTGGGAATGGGGAGGATCCCAGTGCTGTGCGCCAAGAAAAAAACACTAAAGAACATATGAAAAAGAACCCTCCAAAACAAAACAAAAAAATCCCTGCCACAAACTGAAGCCAACTATGAGCAAGATACCCACAGGAGATGTGTTAATGGATTTATTTTCCAAAGCTAGTCTGAAAGTCAAGACCAGTTTGACTGTGAACCAAACTCTGGATTTCTGGACAAACACGGGCTTATTCTGTGGCACAAAAATATCAAGCAATGCCAAAGCACTGGTGAAAAACAGTTTACTTCTTGCTAACCCAATATTTATGGCAAGGTTGAGACATGCAATGGCCTGAACAGCGGAGTTAGACACACAACCCTCAGTAAGTTTGCTGATAACACCAAACTGGGTGGGAGTGTTTATCTGCTCGAGGGTAGGAAAGCTCTGCAGACGGATCTGGACAGGCTGGATCGATGGGCTGAGGCCAGCTGTATGAAGTTGAATAAGGCCAAGTACCAGGTCCCACACTTAGGTCACAACAACCCCATGCAATGCTACAGGGGAAGAATGGCTGGAAAATCGCCCGGTAGAAAAGGACCTGGGGGTGCTGGTCAACAGCCAGCTGAACATGAGCCAGCAGTGTGCCCAGGTGGCCAAGAAGGCCAACAGCATCCTGGTCTGTATCAGAAATAGTGTGGCCAGTAGGAGGAGGGAAGTGATTGTGCCCCTGTACTCAGCACTGGTGAGGCCGCACCTTGAATACTGTGTTCAGTTTTGGGCCCCTCACTCCAAGAAGGACATTGAGGTGCTGGAGCGTGTCCAGAGAAGGGCAATGAAGCTGGTGAGGGGTCTGGAGAATAAGTTTTATGAGGAGCGGCTGAGGGAACTGGGGTTGTTCAGTCTGGAGAAGAGGAGGCTGAGGGGAGACCTTATCACTCTCTACAACTCCCTGAAAGGGGGTTGTGGCGACGAGGGTGTTGGTCTCTTCTCCCACATAACTAGCAACAGAACGAAAGGAAATGGCCTCAAGTTGCACCAGGGGAGGTTTAGATTGGATATTAGGAAAAATTTCTTTACAGAGGGAGTGGTCAAGCATTGGAACAGGCTGCCCAGGGAAGTGGTGGAGTCACCATCACTGGAGGTGTTCAAAAATGTGTAGCTCTGGCACTTTGGGACATGGGTTAGTAGGCATGATGGTGTGGGGTTGACAGTTCGACATAATGATTTTAGAGGTCTTTTCCAACCTTAATGATTCTATTATTGTATAACACAGAAGAATATGGGAGAGTCACAGCGCAGGCTTTTAATAAAGACAGAAAGTGGAAAGGAGGTGGAAAGATAGTCTACCTCAGCAAGAAGCTGAGCAATGAGCCAGGGAGGCCTGCAGAGACACAGTGCAGCTGAGCAGGGCTCACCTGCCCTTTGCAGAACCCCTGAGCAGGCCTGGATGGACCCCTGAGGCTGAGCTGGACCAACACTAGAGAATATTGGAGAAGCTCAGAGGAGAGTTTCCTGAGACATTTCACCAGGGTGAGGCTTACAGGTCCAGGCCTCCCCAAACCCCAGTGACTTACACATCGTTTTGTGATCCTCAGGGTTTGCACCTCTGAGATGACATCAACCTTGCTGAGCATACTTGGTTTCATCCTACAAGGCGCTGAACATTTCTTACACAGAAAAATCAAGGTGAAGGGGGAGGGCATCTTGCGGGGTTGAACCACGTAATGAGCAGGAGGAAAAGGTTTGTGATGTGCATTTGCTCACCAACACATGCGTTTCTAAATACCCACATGACAGGAATGGGGTTAACCCTAACAGCTAGGTGACACTAACGATACACTTGCCTGCAGTGTGTAACCTACTGTCCCCATACAACGCACAAAGCTCCAAGGAGGACATGTTCTGCGGTGAACAAAAGCATAAGGCAGAGGTCAGGCTGTGCAGCCTGATACTATCTTTGCCTAAGAAGTGCCTCCAGGTGGAGGTGGACCAAGGTACCAAGGTTCGCCACAGGTGACAGCCACTGTCCCTCCTCCTTCAACCACCACTTACACCCCAGGAGCTGCAGATGCTAAGTCTCTTCCAGGATTTGGCTCAAGGCCTCTGCTTCAAAAACGTACTGCCTAACAATAACAGTAGACCTTTTATTTCCTACCTAGCCATTTAACTCAAATTTAACTAAACCTTGTGTCTCGCAAAATGAACATGACTCAAAATTCCCATTGCTTTGGGAACACCACCTCTGCATTGAAAATGAAGCCAGATCTGGTACCCCATGCATTCCCTTGCCACACATGTCATGATAAAATCACTTCTTGAGCAAGAACTGGGCTGGGGAGGCGCAACATCCCCAGGAGAAAAACAGCCCCTTGCTGCAGGGCACCAGCTTGGCAAGGTTTTCGGTGGCAGAGGAACATAGGCTTTATTAATTAAAAAAAAAAAAAGTCTAGTGAACTATTTCAAGCTTTTTTATATACATATATATATGCTTATATATAGAGAGAGATATAACTCAAGAGTATCCCACAACAAATGTGTTTCAAAATTATTTCAGCTTGAAGCTCCCTCAGGCATACCTACAGGTGTTCACAGCTGTACTATGGCTATCAAGAACAAAGCAGAACTGCTTTCTGTGGATAATTTGTTTAGAAGAAGGGCTATTTAATTATGAGAGGCCTAAAAATTAAGGCCAACATCCTGAAATTGGCTTAATGCCCACAGTCAGTGCTCTTCTGGTTGATCTCAAGATTAAGATATCAACTTGGCCCTGCTCAAAAGCATCAGAACATCTGAGTGTCTCTCTCATGAATAAAATACCTCCTGTGGCCTCCAGATAACAGAAAGGGAGCTGGGTGCTGGGCATCCCTCACACACAACACTGCCCATGTTACAGATGACTGATCACCATCCTAAGCATCTCTTACATGTTTTTGTTGCTTTTGAAATAGCAGGTATCAAATAACCTTTCACTTTCAATTATATTCACCATAGCTTAGCAAAGAGACCTTCAAATCAGACAAGTGGGATTTTTTTTTTCAGGAGAACAATCTTTTAGTTTAGCAGGATGCAGTACAGGGGCCATTACACCTCTGCCCAAAAACTTTCCTCTGATATCATTTGTTATCTTCGCAATTGTATCAAAGGGTGATTTTGGCGGAGATTATGAATTTTTCCTCCTTAGAAGTTGGATCCGGCTGTGATCTTGCTTTCTGAAACAGCCGTTCTTGCCTTTGAAGTGAGGAAATGTGTTCTGGGCTGATTCCTCTAACTCCCACTCCCAACCATACTTGAAAAGATGAGCCTTTTTAAAATGTACAGTCAGTATTCCTGTGGCATAAGTCCTAATCACATAAAACAATACAAATTATTCCAAAAATGTTACCAGATGGTACAGAACCACCTTCAAGTTGAAGAATCTTGATCGGAATTAATGTAGATTAGCTTTGTTCTGCACACAACTAGTTCTCACCCCTGCTTTAGCTGTGGTTTCTCCAGTGAGACCTTGGGTAGGAAATGGCTTCACCCCAAGGCTCTGGGCACCTTCATGTTTCAGCTGGAGCCGAAGGCTTTGAGAGCGGCGGGAAGCAATGACACACCTAGATAACCTAGCAGGACGGACCTTGGGGCAGGGGCCACATCCTTGGGTGAAATCCTGTCCCACTGAAGTCAATGGCAAAGCTCCCACCGACTTCAATAAGGGCCAAATTCCACCCACTGCTACTGGTCCTTGTCTTTTATTTACAGTGCATTTTATGTTTGTTACTTTTGTTCCCTGTCCAAATTCTTGTGCCTTGACTGCATTGTATTTTCAAATAAAATAAGATATTCTTCCTCCTCTTATCTAATGGTTAACATACCTATTATATCAGGTTGATAGATTTCCTTCCCCATTAACAACATTTAAAAAAGGGACATTCTTCAAAACAATCCTGTAAGAAAATAAGCAATCTTGCATCTGGTTAACAGCAAAAAGTAAACCATAACAAACATCTGTACAGCTAAACATAAAAAAACGTGTAAAAATAAGCTGACAGGGCACCACTTTACATAAGCAGCACTATCACTTCCTAAACAATTACCATTTGTTTCAGCTTCTGAAAAACTAATCCTTATCTATTTCAAGGCCTTGCTGCTCCTTAGAATTTTCTTCTCCAATTTCCAGAAGAGCATAAAATTAAATCCAGTTATGTAGAACAAGGCGTCTTGTACTACAGAACGAAGAAAACCCAAGCCTGACCCTGCTGCATGCCCCAGGAGCTCCCCACGCACCTCCTCAGAGGAAGTGGGTGCAGAAATCCCCACTCAACATTGCCCCACATACACTTATATCCACCTTGAAACATGTGGAAAACTCTACAGCCATCAGTACTCCCTGCAACTGACACGCTGTGGACAGTCTTATTTTTCCTCAGCACCCTTTTGGTCTCCAACAAGTATCTCCCCCATACAGCTGCACCATCACTGCTGTTAGTCTGCAGAAGAACAAACAGCACATGCTTGTGCCACGTTGGTATGTTTGGCAAACAGCGTGGAATGGGTTTGGCCCTCCATTTTCAGTTTAAACACATGTCAAGTCCTGAATAAGCCAACGATGATGCCAACTTTTTGATCGACACACAGGTAACAAAGCCATCAGGGAGCCCTTTCCAAAAGGCTGATTTTGCTATTTCCATCCCCAAGGTTAGCATCATTCACAGAGAAGTCCTACGCAGAAGAAGCGGCAGAAAACCTCAATTCCTACTACTGCCACTAGCATTACAAATATATTTGGGGTGTAAGGTTTGACTGTGGACTCCTAGAAGCAAACAAGTTATGTTGCAAGGGACCAAACCCGAACGACTCAGTGCTTTTTGAAGCATCATTCAGAAATACAATAAAAAAAGTCAACAGTCACTCAGGCACATCAGTCCCAGGTGCAATCCATTACAGTATAAAGCAGGAATTGTGTCAGGTATGTCCTTCCAAAATATCTTGCCTGGGAAAATCTCCAAAGTTTTGTTACATTACTCTGCAACAAGTGACAGCGCAGAGCAAAGACAGCTACAGCAGATGCTGAACTTTCCCCACAGACATTTGAACACCTATTTCAGGACTTTTAAAAACAGAAACAAAGGACACAGTATCAGACCTTATGGTATGTCTGGCTGTGTCCCAGCAGCTGTGCTGGACAAAGCAGGTGGTTTAGAGAGGACACGCTTGGGACAAGTGCTGAGAACTGACTTGGAGGCTGTGGTCATAGCCTTTTGCTGGTGGCTGCCACCACAAAAAGGCCAACGAAAATACAGGCATGACCAAGAGTTAGCATTATGCAAAGCTGGAAGATAATCCACCATAGCAGCAGTAATGGAAAGGAGTCCAAGCCAAAAGCCACCAAAGTAACTGCAATTCTTTGCATTGGTTTTACTGTGTGTAAAGAGATGCTGTCCTGCTCAAGTATTTTAACGAGGCAAAGAACATCTTGTCCCTGTGCTGTAAAATTGTTCCCTTCTTGATTGTCATAATTCTATTTTTATTTTTCACGTGTGCATATGGATGCATATGTGTCAATATACATTACAGAAATGTAGATTACATCACTGTATATATGTGGATACTAAACGACATATTCTTTGCCAATTAAAACCAAGATCAGCCACCAGCAAGGCAACTGCTACTCAAAAGAAGGAAGCCATTCAGTTAAATATAAACTACACACTAAAGAGAGATAACAGCACACACAGGGGTGTGCAGTGTATACAAAACACAATCTTAATCACTTATTTAAAGACACACTGCCCGTAAGAAGGGGACCATATTACTCTCCTCTGTTGAGCACAGCTGCTTTAACAGCACAAGGGAGGTGTTGCTGGGGGACCAGCCCGCTGTCACAGACTGCTGGGGATGGTGCAGGTTTCTGATCCTCAAGCTCCTGAGCACGTAGGGACATTTCCAAGGCAGCATCTACTGCTCTTCTCCACGTGTCTCACAGCCCTGGAGAATTTCTTCCATTGGAAAAGAAGCAGCGAGGTGCTCTCTCTAATCCCTGTGCCACCCACTTACCTGCAACCAGTTACTGAAGGGGGAACACCAAGTCCCACTGGACACGAAGAAGGTGCTGGTGCTTCAGTATAGCCTCAGGAGACCAGTGGGCTGCTGCAGCTCACCCACCTGCTTTCCAAACTGTCACAGCTATTGGCTGTCAGGTCAGAAATTCCTCTCCCATCCCAGGACAACTTCTGAGATGGCAAGGACCGTCCTTTTCCCCAAGTTCAGACAAGAAGTCTCACCTTCCACAGAATTTCAGAGCAGGCAAGTTTGTTGTCTCACATGAGACAAAATGTTTTGTCTCAATACCTGCAGAAAACTTGATCTGGGTTATTTGTGATGATACATGAAATTCATTTTCAGAGTAGTGATTTTTGACCAAAATAAAGGAGGGAGGTTCCTGCTCTAACAGTCCCAAGGGGAATGCTTCAACCTCCCATAATTCAAGCTTAAAAATCCCCAAAATGGAAGTTCAGTGATGCCGACTCTTCTCCATAAAGCTTCAGCTGTGATTAACATCAAACATGGCACACAGCAAGACATTCAACAGGCAAAAGGTTGGATAGACATTAATTCCCCTCCTTGGCTACTGCAGAAATTAGGCTTAATTTGCAGTGGGAAATTTAACGTTACGATTGCTTTCCAATTGCGGGCACAATGAAAGGCTGGGACAGGATACAAGACGAGAGTCTCCCAACACCCAAGTGTTGCTAGAACAGGTTAGAGAAATACCTGTTAAGACACAATTGGATATAGCGCATCCTGCCTCAAAGCAGGGAAGACTCAGGGGCAGCCAGACAGCACATTTGTTTTGGCAGGGTTAAACCGTGAAACCAGATGTTCCTCTCCCCAGGCTACTGTTTATCACCCCTGTAGTTGTACCAGAATAACCACCCAGGGAATCGTGCTGCAAGCAGCATCACTGAAACGAACCCAATGCTGTGCCTACAACTGACTAGGTGGCAAGCCACCACAGCCAGCAGCCAAGGCAGAGGATTGGCATGGGACACCTTCCAGGATCGATTCCCACCTGAGAAGTACCATCCAGCAAAAGGCGCCTTCAGTGCTCTCAGCCCTTTTAGCCCATACCTCGGACTTCAGCTGGTGAGGATCCTCTGGCAGCTCAAAACAGCACACTGCTGTTTGGAAGAGGACAGTGCTGCATTTGCCATCCAAAGCTCCTCAGGGATCAAAGAGTTAAGATGTCTTGCTGCCTAGCCAATAAAGGACGTCACACCTCTCTCATTACATGAATCACTATTTTCTCATGAAAAAGCATCTAATTGAAAAGTTTCCCATCAGCTCTAGTACAGTCTCCTCAAATAGTTCCTCAGCATGGCTTCAAATTACACTTTGCAAGAAAATTGCTTGATTTAACTCCCTCAATTTGTCATAAAACCTGAGGGGATCTCCAATGATCATTAGACTTCCCAAATGAAAGCCTGAGACAGATTGCCAGGGATCTACTCGAAGCGGCACATTGCCCGTAATCTGCCAGGGACTCAGCCTTGGTATCAAGCAGAAAAAAAATTATACTCTGAGAAACAATGTTAAATAAGTGAGCTTCTGTTTTCTTAAACACAGATAAAATGAAGACAAAGCTTTGCTTAGCCAAAGCACCTGGCTGTGCCATTCAGCATGCTCCAGTCGTGGTCCTTGGACAATAGTCCCTGCAAGAAGGTGGGAAATGTCCCTTAGGAGATAAGGAAGCAAGTTAGACAGAGACAGAAGTTAGTTTGTTATTAAAACAGCAGTGGGGAAACAAACAAATAAAAAATTAAGAACTCCAAACTTCATGCAGAACAACAAACACCATCCTGCACAGACGTGGGACACATCCAATGAGACAGACAGACAGAAGGAAGGAGAAGACTTCCCCAACACTGTCATTTCACCAGGAAGAAGGGCACAGCTGAGTGGGGATTTTCAGGTGTTGAAAAGGGGCAGCTCAAAGTGGGTATAAATCAGTGGATTTTGCTACATCCCCGACCAGAGTGAGCTCCAGTTGGAGACAGGGCCATGTGGCAGTCAGCCCTGCCCAGCGGCCCATGGGCATCCTGCCCGACTGATCGAACCATGGATCAGGGCTGGTTCTCAAACAGGCACGCTCCCAGCACTGGTGCATGGCTTATCATCACGCTGCTGTCCTAGTTAAAAACTTCCTCCATTACCGTAACAGGTACTGACTCAAAGCAAAGGAACCCTTTCCTTTACTGGGAAAGCAGGAACGGTGTTTCTGCGCAAGAGGTGGATGTTTCTGAAGAGCTTTTAGAGGAAATGCTCTGTAACAAATTTTGGAGGAATTGCTCACACAAAGGAGATCTTGGCCCACGCTGGACATGCACTCATTCAGGGAGGAAGAGGAGCAGAAGTTTTTTATGTGGTCAAGTCATGGGGCTCCCTGTGCCTTACACCAAGATGACTCCAGGCTTCTGAGAAAGGTTTTGCTATCCTCAGGTAACTGTGCCTGCAAAGTAACTGTTCAAGGCCAGGCTGGACAGGTCTCTAAGCAACCTGATCTAGAAAGATGTCCCTGCCCATGGCAGAAGGGTTGGACTAGATGATCTTCAAAGGTCCCTTCCAACCCAAATCATTCTAAGATTCTATGATACATCAAATTATGCTACATCACTCCTTTGGGCTTATGCAATCAAAACAAAGTCATTAGAAAGCAATTAGAATATGTTTTCATTAATACAGGAGTTTTTCCACTGATTTGGAGGCCATTCTCAAGGGCTTGCCCCACACAGACCACCAAGTCAGACCTGCCAGCCCTGCACCCTGATGTGGCTGTTGGATAGCGACTCGACGTAACAGAAATAATTAAGAAAAACTTCCCTTTTCTGAAGAAACTGAAGTTAATTTCTCATTAAGCAAGCCAGCTGCATTCAAAACTATATTACAACCTTCTGAGGGCACTTGCATGACTACGGACCAAATACTAAAGCCTTCTGCAAATATGATTTATGCCATACCAAAGGGAAGCCTACTATGAAAGGAGCTAAAACATTTGCTTTTAGACCCAGTATTCCCACATTCCAGACATAATTCAAGGGCTGGGGAGAGATCAGCTCCTTTCAAGCCCCACATGTTTGTCATTGCAGGCACAAACAAGCACTTCACACCCCCCTCGGCTGGTGTGTGCAGCCACAAACTCTCCTGCAGCCGAGAGGATGCTGCGTGTCTGCTGTTTCAGGGGTGGCTCTTGACAACTGCGCAGCAGACAAGTAACTCCCACTGGAGAGCTCTTCAGACCTTCCTCGAGAGAAGAAGGAGCCAGCAGCACATGACTTGGAGCTGCCAGTGCATCAGCTCCCTGGGAACAGCATGAGGAGTGGAGCATCTCACAGGAGGAAGCTCTAACTGAGGCAGCCCAGGCAGCCCAAACCAAGGCAGAGGGAGATGCTGAGCATTGATGACGCAGACACACTTCCAGTGTAACTGGGATATGGCCATGTCCCAACACCCTGAAGGTTAACGACACCCACCCCACCAGTCCATGACACATGCCCAACCATGACCGTTGTTTTGGGATGGGAATTGGACTGGGAAGGGCAGCCATGGAGCCTGGCTGCCAGGACCACAGGATGTGTCCACGTCAGTGTAGTCTAGACAGACACCCACAGCAAAATGGGAGCAAAGGACAGTGCAAAGAGGCGGAGCAGAGGAGATAAAGCATGTGTGAAGAAGACAGACAGGGGAGCTACCTGCCACCCCACCTTTGAGGCAGGGGGTAACCCCCCTCCGGGAGTGCATCTACTAACATGCCCAGAGATGATGGACATGACACACTTGCCTCCTGGCCTGCGAGGAAGCACGGCTCCTTCGGCCATCCCTCACCATGGCCAGGCAGTGGGCACACACTTCTTGCCCGAGATCAAACCACCCTGGCCACAACTGCCCACCCTGGCTCTCCCAGCCCAGCCAGCGCCGCTACCTGTGCTGCCTTTAGGCTTGCAACAAGCTGTTCACGTTGCATCATCTTCCCACCTTCCTGCCCTTCCCAGGCAGCTGCCCTCCACATTATTCCCAGCCATCACGAGCGGAGAGGACAGCTAAAAACAGACTAGTATTTAGGAATAGCAGCAATGCAGAGTTTGGTCTTCTTTGCAAACACCACAAGCAGTTTCCATGGCAGCTTCGCCCACGCACTTGCCCGCTTGCTGTTAAGACTTCATGCTGCCCAAGTCGCCCACTTTCGTTTCAGTGTTTGACCCAATCCTGCCCAGCTCTGCAGTTCTTCAGTCCCACACATCACCAGAAGTAGTAAAATCTGCTATTCAAAAGGACAGGAGCATACAACAAATGAAAAAAAGGCATATGAAATGGGATAACTAGTCTGACTGCAGGGAAAAAAATTCAGTCTCAGAAGTGTTTTGCAAATAATCCCACAAGCTGTCACTGTAAAGTCTTTGCAGCTCCTAAGCACTGATGGATTTACAGCAAAACGCCTCTGAAAACTGCATCCATTTTAGACATTTAAGCCTAAAGTAAGTGCAGAGCATGGCAAATGATACAAGCATGATGTTTGACCAGTCTGATGATGGGGTAACCAACTACTCCTGTTTTCACACACAGAACTGAAGCCCAGTTTTGATATGTTCTACCTAAATAAATCTTATCAGAAAGGAGGTACAACACTGATGTGGTATTACATTTCACAACGAGGTAGGTGTGGAGTTTGTCTGCTTTGGGTAAACACTTCTGTTTTTTCAGCCACAAGCTCACCATTCGGCTCTCACCTGCTCCCTGACAGGAGAGCTGTTGTATAAGGGGAGTTTTGCCTCCATCTAACCCAAACGTTCAAGGCTGCAAGGCTGCTGATGGGGGTGGGGGGGTGGGGAAGAGATGTCCAAGCACAACCGATTTCATATTTAGATCAGACCCTTTCTCAAAGTATGACAAAAGGCTTCCCACTCCTGTCTGGGATCGAATCAAGACTCGCTGAAGTTTGGCTTTGGTTTTGTTGTTGGGGTTTTTTCCCCCAAAAATCAAAGATGACACCCATCAGCTGAACCAGAAGCCAGACCACAAGCCACACGTTTCAGGTCTCACTGCTGACAATGTCACGCAGAGGGACCCTGCACCCCCTCAAAGCGGTGGCTCCACACCGGCCAGCCCGAAGAGGGATTCGGGCAGAAAGCTCGTAACTATCGCCAAGGGATGTGATAGTTGGAGGAGCTGCGAGAGCAGGGATAATGCAGAGATACCAGCAGGTAAGAAATGCAGAAAGTTGGCAGATTTGGCCTCAGCCCAGCCATGAGGCCGCTGCAAAACACAGTGTGGACTCAGTCCCCTGTTTTGCACAAGGAGAGGCATTACGTTGTAGACAGCCTTGCAATTTTGCTGCCTGGGCTGCAGAAAGCCAACTCTCTACGTGAAGGGAGCTTGTTCTGGCTCCCTCAGAAGTACAAGTCAACTTACAGAAGAGATTAACTCCCATGAGGAATAAGAAAAAAAAAAACCTGTATACTTTTTATTCAACCCCATCAGCCTAGTGGCTGTCCAATTTGTAGGCTAAAATCTTACTCGGATTTCTGATTTTATTGGAATTGCCACCTGCACCTCCCTGCCCCTCACGCAGAAGCCTGGTCTGCCCAAAAACCTGCACCCGGAACCCAGTGACAGAGATAAGTGAAGCCACCCAGCATGTGGTCCTGTAAAAGCAAGTTATACAGTTACCCTTAAAAATAATTGTGTCCCTATCAGCAAAAGTGTAGTGTTTAGAGCAAGTTACATATGCACTTTTTATTGGGGGAAAAATGACTATATCATCCAGTCTGCTAATACCTTTTAAAAACCGTATAATATTTTTCCACATCATCATTCTGGCATCAAAGGAGATCACTCTTAATTATAGTTACGGGGCTGGGGTGTACGCAGAGAGACCTAAATACAACAGCCTCTGAGAGGTGTTGCGTTATACATTTCAACATACTTCTCTGAGCATGTACAGTGCCATCTCTCCCCATGTCATTCATCCAGAACAAGAAACTTTGAAGTATAATAAGCTCTGCTGCTGCTAGGCTTTTTAAGAGACAGCAGGAAGGAAACAAACTACTGGCTGTAAATACTCTGCTTAGCTCCACTGGACTGGGACTTGGTAAAAAAATATTAGTGGTTTTAAAGCAAAATAACTGAAACAAATGATAACCAGCATTTTTCCCCAAGGGTCTGAACAGCAGCATGAAAAGCGAAGAGCTGCTGTTGTGCTTTTGATGGTGCCCTGCACCACGCTGTTCTGCTCTCCAGGTATTTCCTTCGAAGGAAGAAGCAGGTTCAAAAGTACTCTAACATCTGTGATGGTTTATCTGGAGCAGCCAAAGCACAACAGTGTGGCTTCACCACTTATACAAGTTTCCTTGGGGGACATCCTTGTATTTCTTCACATGCCAACCAGGTTATGAAGGGTAGGTTTCCTTTTGGCTAGCTTTAGCCAACTCCAAGGCAGACATTTGGTCTTAGGGTATCATCTCACCCCCTCTGAAACCACAGGCAAAGACAGGCACCTCCAGGTATAAATTTATCCCTTCAGAGGAGAGATGGGTGGAATGACCCTCCAGAGTCGCCTGCCTTCCCCAGCTACTGTAGGGCTTTAGCAGCCATCTATGAAAACTCCACCAGACCACTCCTCAAGACAGAAACTGGACAGAACCTAGAGCCAGCAGAAGCAAAAACACCTCAATGAATTTTGACCTGACTTTCTGTGGACAGTTAATAGAAAGATGTGAAAGTCTCTGAATGGTCTTTGAGGCTTTAGCAACGCAGAAGTCCACTTCCCTCAGAAGAACAAGGACTCCTCCTTACACTTGCCTTCCTCAAAAATAAGAGTGTTTTCTGGAGCAAGCTTTGGATTTCAGGACTGCCCAAGCACTGATCCTAGCACCTTCAGAGCAAAGCAGGAACATTTTGCTTCTGCTGTTCTCCAGCTGCTTAACTGTTAGGCTTTTCACTCTATTGCGTTTGTTGGTACCTTTCCTGAACTGAAAAGATGCTAGAGGCCAAATTCCCACTCTAATCTCACAGAAATTCTCATTTCCAAAATCCCAACAAACACCTATTGTTTTTCTCTTCTAAGATGTGGCACCTCCACCCTAATCCATCATTCAGCTTATGACTTGTGGGTGTTGCACTTTCTTCTTGATGAGGGTGCCAGAACATTTTGCTCCCTTCTTCCAGCAGACTGCACAGCCAGAAAGGTCCTGCCTAATGCACCCCTGATCAGCATGGGTGGATATACAACGGTATGGCACCTTTGCACTTCAAACCTTACCAGCCAAGCCCTGGCAGCAACTGGAAAACAGACTTTTAAATACCTGTTTTGATCACTTCCTTTTTATACAGCATCCACGTGCCTTTATTCAATGGGTTGCTAAAATTGTGCTGGAGGAGTTAGTCAGGTCCTCAATTACATGACTTTTTTTTTTTCTGTGGTGACAATTATATTATACATCATTGTCAATATCTCTTAATAGCTAAATGATTCTTATTGCAAATAACTTGCAAAAAAGCCTTGTGTTGCTGCGCTAGGCAAAGCAAAAAAGAGGAGGGGTTGATTTTGGTGTCTTTTACTTAATGGCCTGCTCTGAGCTTTTGGAAACTATAAGCACACAAACCCACCTGATGCACAGACTGTCATTGCAAAGTGAGACAAAGAATAAAAACCGTCACAACACCTATGTTACACATCACCCCATTTTGTGAGCTTTTTGGAAGGAAAAAAGTGCAGCATGCAGCAGCATCGTTTGCTTGGGAAATATCTCACATGGCTTATCAAACAGCTGTCAGGCAGTGTGCAACTCCGAGTGGAGTTTAACCAGCAACCTAAGGGTGAAAGACTATATTCTGGTTACCTGAGCCAACTAATCCCTCGCTTTATTTACTTTGCTAGCTGAAACTGCATTATAAAAGAGTCACTTCAACAAAATAACCTAATTCTACAAACTTAACAACGCAGTTTTTCCAACTAGTTTATTTTAAGAATCTTTCACCCGACGAAGACAAGGTCTTCTTCAGCTTAAGGAAACAGTTCATTTACCAAATCACAGTAATTTCTTGCACAGTAAATTTACTCCTGCCACATATACATCTGAATAATCCTCCCACATCAGCATTCCCAAATGAAACTACTACTAGCATTACCAGTGGTCTGATTTTGTTATGGTTTGTAGCTTGTACTTTTCTTTTTTCTCTCCTTTCTTATTTTGCAGAATTGGTTTTGCTTACTCCAAGTTTCACAGGAGGGCCTTCTCTTCCCCCACTATCCACAGAGCTACCCCACCTCCCAAGCCCACTGCAGAGGCAGTCCAGGGAAGCAGATCCTTTGGAAGCAAGTTCTCTCAAGCCCTGATCTCAGCATGCTTTACCCATAAATTAAAAGGTGATTTTGCATGGTATTTCTTTTATAGCAATGGAAAGTGGCACTAAACCACACCCCACAAATACCCCACAGCCAATGCAAACTTACCTTTGGTTTAATCAAACAACTGAACCGACACTGCAGACATGCAGAACAGCACCGTATCAGTGCCGACGCTGCTTTTATTATGGCTAAAAGTGCACCAGCTGCAGAGGTAAATGTCCCAAAATGCTTGGTACCACCACTGCCTTCTACATCCTAGACATCATCATCCTCTCTGCTCTGTGCACTGAGCTATCTGTGCAGCACCCCGGATCACTCCACTCCAACACTGCTAACTCAAGCTAACAAATATGTTCTAGAGACACACAACACTATTTACTTTGCTAACTGAAACTTCAAAGATGTAACCTAGCTGCTAACTCGAGTTAGCAAAGACCTACCAACTGAAGCAGCCTGCGCTACCTAGCCTCATTTGAGCAGAAACAAGTCAGAGGAGAGCGCTCTCAAGCATATCAGCCAAAAAACTGAAGCAGCAATTGCCTCTGCCGCTGGGATGCAAGTGAGCAGCCGCCAGTGGCAAACTTCTCAGTAGGCACAATTGCAGCCAGAGATGATGTGCATCTACCCTACAACTTGGTTCATCTCTCCTATATTAAAATACCTGGCAGTGTAAGACCATCAGGCTCACACACAGCCAGGAATAATACGGGTCAATCACACACACAGCTATTTATTTCGAGAACACCTTCTCATTTGACAGAACGGGTTCCAGGAATAAATAAATGATCGGGTACGCGGGGTTTTAACCATCTGCCTGAATCAGTACGAGGGACAATCCCCAATTAAATGAAAAGCTCATTGTTCAGTTTGGTTGTTTTTTTTTTCAGAACTACAGAGTAGCTTATAATAAACTTTCAGAAGCAGATGACTGCCAGACACTAAATTTCAAGAAAAGCATAGCTCACTCAGTAAATAAGAGCAGCAATTAATCAAAAGTCCTCAAAAACAGGATATGAAGTAAAATCCTCATCCTTGTAATTTAAAAATGAAATGGGTAAATAAGATCTACAAGGAAAGATACAAACAAATGACAAGGATGCGTAAAAAAATGAGGCAAGAGTGAATTGCGAAATCTGTACAGCTCAGAAAAGACAGCTGGGATATTTGTCTGGAAGTCTGGTGAAAGGGAAGCCAAGAGTTATTCCTCATCTCAGGCAAAGGCAGGAGAAAGAGTTGTAAGAAAATATGAAGCTAAATACTACCATTAAGAATACGGTAATAAATTCAGTATTTTAGTAAATACAGCAAATCACGTGGATTTCTCAGAAAAAGGGTCAAGACACAGCATGGCAGGCACTGAGGAACACGTTAGATTAACAAGAAAATTTAACAAGGGATCCTGCTTAATGAAGAAGCTAGTAGCACATTTTTTCCTATGGCAGTTACTGCAACTTTTGAACACACAAAAACTGCACCCCTACAAAAATAAAGTTTTCTGAACTGTTTTTCACTTGAGGGGGGGAAAAAAAGCCAACAAAACAACAGAAATACAAAAATGTACCTGGAACCAAAAATCTCAGGATATTTAATTTTTTTGGCAACTCTGAAATAAGGCACTTCTGTACCATATACCACTCAGAGGATTTATGACCCACCACCTTGGTGGTCTCCAGCAGAGTCAGTCAGGGACCCTGGCAAGAGCAGCAGCTACTGACCCACCATCGAGGGAAGGCGGCTCCAGCCAGCGCTGCCACGGTCAGCAGGGTGCTGAGGATTCTACAAACCACAGCGGGAAGGTGGGAGCCCCAGCTCCTGATCCCTGACACTCTCAAACTGCCCAGCAACCACAGGCTGTCGTTAGGAATCCTGCAGCTGGTGCATCGTCACAGCTAGGTGTTAGCCTCTACGGTTTTTTGACCAACAGCTATGCCTTCTTTTGTTGTAGGTTTAAGTAGCCAGTGATATTGCAGCAACAGCACTATGGAGGGAGGAGTGCTCAAATGCCAGAACAAAGCCACCCATAGCCACGGCTCTTCCCAAAGTCACCGAGGAATCTGAGAACCTCACAAGTTCATTGAGATAAACACTTAGACATTTATAGTGCAGACTTTTACATCTGAGCTAATCCCCCAATGCCTCCTTTTATAGTCAGTGGAAAGCAGCTTTCAGGCCACAACTCATCTGCTTTAGCATACTGGGCTGAGATGAATCACACCCCAGGAACGTCCACTCCTCCCCTGGCTGACCGTAACGGGAGCTGGGGCTGACTACCTTGGATGTAGATGACTACATTTGGCCAGATGAATGCTACCTTCAACACCATTCTGCACATGACAGATTTGCAAGGATTTTGGCCCTAGGATAATGAAGGATGAGGATATAGCAGGTAATGGAAAAACCCTAGGATACTGCTAAACACACTGATATAGAAGGCAGAGAAGATCCACCCTGCCTTACTAACTCTGCGTCAGTACTGACTGGAGTTGACCTCAACCAACTCTGCCCAGAACTGTTGAACTAGTTCTCCGCACCGCCCAGCCTCCAGGTTCTGCTGGTCAATGCCACTACTTTCTACACATACTTGGTTAAGTCAGTGGGACTTCTTAGCTCATTATTCAGGAGAGGCAAAGGGGCTCTGCCACATCCCCATCTGCCTTTTGGCACCACAGTTACTCAGTCAGTAAGACAGGATACTAAGTAAAATCCTCAACCTTGTAATTTAAAAATTAAATTAAACCTCGCCAGGATCAAGCTAGCATCCACCAGGCACATCTGCAGCCAAAGTAAATCACCCCATCTTCCCCCTGGCCCACACTGGATGTGGTTGGGCTTTTGTCATCATGAATGCAGGCCAAGAGAAGAGAATTAAAGTCACCACTTTGTTTTCTACTCTCTGAAAGCTGGGATACAACTGGAAGTGACATTTCTGAAAGGCCACTGAAGTTTCATTAACCTGTTGTGGTGGATCAAGGTTGAGGAATTTGATAGATCAAGGGTGAACAAAAGGTAGTTGAGGCAGTAATTGCAAGAAGATCCCTGCCCTCCTTCACCTGAACCATATTTCTCCCTGTCTTCTTTCCCATCCGAGACTAAACGACAACCACCACGCCTTTTTGTCCTCCCTCTTGCACAGACCAGACCATCAACTGCGCTCAACGCCAGCTAGATTGGTACACATCAACGCTCACTCATGTTGTCAGACAACCTAAAGCACAGACACAGAGCTAAGGCACACCACCATACGGGGATGATCTCTAGCTGAAATCTGACAGTACACTACACAGGGAAAAGGAGAAAGAAAAAAAAGAGGGAGTGTCAAAGGCTTCAACAAAAATATAACTCAGAGCTGGTTACTCCAAGAGATTAGAGAATGAGTTAGGGGTTCCCTCTTTTGTCTAAGCTAATTCCTTCTATATAGCAAATCCTTCTCTCTCCACGTCAAGTCGAGCATATTGCATACATGCAATCACACGTCTCACCCACACTCACAACTGAATTGCTTGAATGAGAAGCCTAGCTGGTCTCAGGCTTCCGTTACAACCCACCCAAAACAAGGAGTGCCTTCTGAACACATCTCCTCACTGATAAGCACAAGCCTACGAGCAGAGAGGCTCAAAACTTTACACATCCCAGCAAACTGACATAAATCGGGGACTAAACACCCAGTAATTCTCCTGCTGAGGAAATGGGTTTATTTTGAAGCCAATTTGACTATCTAAAGCATGCATGCTGTAAAGCACAGTTAAGGTCTGTCCCCTTCAGATCACTCAAAATACAACATACTCAAAATACTTGAAAGAAAAATAACTTTTGAGGCCTGTGGCAATCAATGAGCTTGCTCCTTCTTTGTGCCAGAGTCAGTATTTGCAGCAATGCAGCCTGTGCAATGACACTCTTTTGCATTATATGGATATTCTGCCTAAAAGGCATTGTGGCTGACTGCTGAATGCAACAGAGGTCCACAGACTACCTGACCAGAAAGGTAAGTTTCTGCTGCTTCTCTCCAGGTGTTCATTGTACTTCCCTCTGATTGGGAGACAGCAGAGACAGATGAGTGTCGCTGAGTAAGCAGCTTCAAGAGGCAGAGCTGTCCCACAGCACAACATCCCACATGGCATCTGACATATGACCATGTCTTCCCCACTTGCCCCCATGGCTTAGCAGAGCCCAAAGAAGCAGGCAGAAGGAGGCAGGGCGTCCACTGGTTCACCTGATGTTGGACATCACCATGAGGTTGTTGCTCAAGAGCAAAGTTAATGGTGGTAAATGACCACACGTGCCACACACAGGTGGCAAAACCACTCAGCTACGAGACAGTTAACTCATAAAGCTGCACCACTGTGATCACCTCAGCTCTTCTGCCCGGATTTGCAGCCTGTGAACTCTTTAGAGCTGCGACTGCCTTTTTGTCCCAAGTCTGTACCGCACCTACAACACCCTGCTCCAAAACTAAGGCTTCTAAAGCAGCCAACAACACAACTAACTGGCATTTCTGTACGTAGCCCCAATCTTTCTGTCCAGCCTCAGCTATATATAAAAATCCCTCTTTAAGTTTTTTTAGTGTTTCCCTCCCCCACCTGCCCTGTCTGCCACAAACATTCACACATACATATGCAAAAAAGAAGAAATCCATCTGTTAGTCAGGCCAGCTGCCTGTAAAATGCTGACAAACAAAATGGAAACAAGTCCCTGTCCTCATCACAGGAACAGGTTCAGGAACAGCAGACAGCAGCAACTCGCAGGGTACGGGGCAGACTCAGCGCTGCAAACGATACCCCATTTTCAGTAAATTCTCAGCCTCTTTTGCAGTTTGAAAGAGAAAGCAAAGCATAGCACGGCAGTTACTCAGGAGCTATCCCGGACATGGAAAGACCGTCAGGGAAACGGCCCAGGGTTTCTCCTTGACACCTGGGCCTTCCCCTCCCGGCAAACCGTGCTCTCTGTGGTGCTGCTCGTGTTGCAAAGCAGAGACAAGGAAGAGAACGGGTTAGCTGGGAAACGTGCATGCACTTATACGAGCTTCCCAACTCTGCCCTGGCTCGCTGCTTTCTCTGGAAGAGGGAAAGCGTGGCTGGAAGCGGCAGTGCCCACCTCCGCTGCC
>NW_010517239.1:0-8777 GCF_000687285.1 Phaethon lepturus
GTGGCGCTGGATTAATCGTTGGACTTGATGAACTTGAAGCTTTCCAACCTAGTGATTCTGTGATTCTGTGATTCTGATTCATATTAATTAAGAAAATTGAATTACTAACAAATATTGATGAACAATAAATATTAAATACATGTTTGGTAACTCCTAAGAATTAATGCTTCACTTGATAATTGTTCAGCTGTAAATGATAGGATAAACAGTTACATTAAATTCTAACTTGTTAATATTTGTGCACTGTTGAGAGTTAACAAGAAACAATGTGAATTGAGATGACCATATCACAATAACATCCCAAGTAGTCTTCTGTAATTGTAAGCATGGTGCATCCTCTTATCTTCATCTCTTTGGATAAAATATAATGATTATTTATAACAACTGGTCAGCAAGGTCTTTTATCCTTTTTTTTTAATGCTAGCACGGAACAAGAACACAATAAAAGTGAAAATTCCCTAAAAAATAAAACTTAAAATAATTTATGATACAAATCATATTTTACCAAGAAATTGAACAAATAATTTGGATTTCAACTTCTGTTTAATATAAAAGTATACATTTTTAAAATGGCAAACAAATGAGCTCCATCACACTGTGCAGTGTTTTGCTTTTACAAATGTCTAACAGTAAGTTTCTGGTAAACATTTAACTTTCAAATATTTGGCCCTTTCTGATAAATCTACTGATATTCCTTGGAGTTTTTCTGACCATCTCTGTTGTTAGGGTATTCCTAGGTTGCAATTGTTCAGTCTTAAGGGACAGTTTCAAGGAATTACTCTGTCTGAAGCAGCTAGAAAAGTAACTTGGAACTAATGTCATTTAAATGAGTAAGAAGCCCAAAGGAAGCAGTGGTTGAAGTGTATTTATTATTCTCTCCCTGTTTCCCAGAATGTAGTCTTCTGAGGACAAAAGACCAAGTTCTGTGTAATGTTAGATATGTTTTTCACATAAGTTAAGCTGCACATAGTGGAATTTAAAGAATCTCTGAATTTCACAGCAGCATCTACATTGTAGGGTAGACTTCCTGAACTGTCTAAAACCTGTTGAGTGACCCATGGAACTTTCCTGGTATGTCCTGGAACCTTCTTCCAGAGGCAACAGGCACACAGATGGGTATGGTCCATTTAGGTGTCAACATGGACTTGGGTTTATGCACTGGCACAGAATATGTAGCTGGCATTCAGACAACAATATGTACCACAGTGTGTAAAGACTCACAAGTATCAATTTTGCTAGTATGTACTATCATACTGATGTATGTATACAGGTATAGTATCATTAACCTTAATAAAAACAGAGTGGCATTGTGTCAGGAGCTTTACAAGCTCAATGGACAATTGATTCCTACATCCAGAATAACGGTCATCAAAACTGACTTTGTTTCATATTGAAAACAAGGGACAATTGTTAGATGACAACAGCTGGAGAATGTTTTTCCTTTTTTAAACCTAAAATACACCTAATTATTACAATCATGATGGACAACGTGAATAAATTGGGTTTTATTTCCTACAAGTGAAATTTTAGCTTTAGCGAATTCAGTGAAATAACTTATGTAAGTTTAATGAGGTAGTAGGGGAAGGGACTCAGCATTCAGGTCAGATGTTAACCTAGGCACAAATAATTGCACAGAAAATAAAAGTGTATGCTTTAAAATGGATTTTAGAGATCACCAGTTCTGCGAACACTGTTTCATGTTTCTTAATCTCTCAGAAATATGTAGTTAATCTGTACGTCATGTATTTTTGTACTTATTATTTACATCATAACCTAATAATCATTTTAAGTGTGTAGGGATTCTACCCTATAGTTAAATTTCAACTGAAGTCCCACAAATTAATATTCATTTCCAAATGCTCACACAACAGATTTCTGTTTCTAGAGATTAAAATCTTATCCACTGAGCCATATTCTTCTCCTTCTCAAAAAATGCAGTCTTTTAATGACATATTTAGCGTAACCAATACTGACAGAGACAATGTGCAAATAATTACTTAGTAGGAGAGTGTTATAATTTGAAGGCAGCATGTGTTTGTAAATTGTTCCATACCTCCTACCTCCAAGTGCCATCCAAACATTCCTCATCTCAGCAAGGCTACAATATGAAATACGTAATATAGGAGTTGAGAAGAGTTTTTCAGGTGATTTCTTCTAAAATAGCCTAATTGCAAGCATTTTCTCTGTCAGTTCAGATGTTCCCCTATTATCATTGCTGATTCAACTCAATCTTTAAAATCTGTTCAAAATTCTTGGTTTATAAACCGTTTTGCTGTATAAATGTACTGAAATAGAGGAAAACATGCGTACGGTAACCCCCTGTAAATATTTGTATGCTGGCCTGTGGCAATAATATTTCACTTGATATATGCTGTAGTTTATTTTCATGAACAGTCATTTGCTGAAACCCAGGGAATATTTGTAACATACCTTTATATTAACAGGTGTACTGATTTTCTTATTTTTCAAAATAGAAATTTATGGTGCAATAATTCTGGAATTAACGTGTTTTACTCAAAGCTTTGTTATCACAGCCAAAACATGTAACTGTTATTGTCTGCATTTATAAAATAAATATAAAAATCAGAAGGAGCTTTCAGGCATAAACAAACCAGCTGGCTGCCAGGATGGATTCCTATCATTGCTGTTGATATCAATTACAATTTGCATGTGCAATCACTCAGGCCCTAATTTGATACACTTCTTCAGCAGGTGTTTAATTTTAAATACACCAGTGGTCTTCAGTGGGATAACTCAAGTATTTATACATAGACAACTGTTGAAGTGCCCTACTGAACTAGAACCCTTAGTATGGCCGCTGTAGAAGGGGAAGAATATATGAAGCTAGAGAAAAGAGGGAACAATAATAAAAGAAAATACTTTAGTCGTACATATGTCACCACTCTGTTGCTAAAACCCTATTTCCAAGGATTGCAAGGGGCGATGTATCACTGCTTAATCTGAAATAGATTACATTGAGAATCCTTTGCTTGCTGATTCCAGCTATTCCTGTGAAGGCTGGAAGGTTTTTCTGCTAGCAGTATTCAATATTTATATGTGCTTTAGATCTTCCATAACAACAATTTAAGGGCTTCGTTTTGTGTCACTCCTATCATTTAACAGTAGAACACGTTTCCAAATACTGAAATTGCCATTCAGCCCCAATGTAAGGAAAGAGACTGTATGAAAACAAAATGCATTCTGTTTTAATACACACAGCACCTACAGTTCACCTAATTAGTATTATGCTGCTTGGTTTTACACACATGAATAAAAGGATGTGATTACAGAAAACAGAAAGCAAACAAAGAGAGGACAGCAATAATACTACTTGAAGACAGAGCACCTTATCAGAGAAGAGAATCTCTTTATTTGAAAGTCCCACTTCTGGGCAAGCCTACAAGAGAGTAATGCTAAAACCACTAAAGGGTTCTTCAGAGGGAAAAGATATTGCTCAGGCTGGTAACAAGAGATGGATATGAATCTCAAGCAGACAAACAGAGAAAGCATATTACAGAAGCATAATCTGTTTCCTTTTTCTCCAGGAAATATCAATAACTAGGATGACTAGAACTTAATAAAATTTGAACAGTTAAAGCCGAGATATGAAGAGAATACATGTAGGTTTTCTTTGTTTTTCTTTATCCTACATGATGTATTTTGGAGGGGGTGTGGTGTGGGGTTTTTTTCAGCTCAAACTGACCTTGAAACTGTGTTTGTTGTTTTGAAGTTCAAACAGAATATAATCCATGAAAGGTAGTAAAAACATTAGTAACTCATAAAAAAAAAGTGCAACACCTAAGAAATAATTTTCCAGTGTTATTGAACCACATGATTCCACCATGCAACAGTCAAAGGAACCCGTGCACTTAATCTGCAAGGCATTTTAAATGTGGTGAACGAGGAATGAGGACATGATTTTCTCAACAAATAAGCAAGTTAAGAGTAAGGTCTACCTCTGCAACAAGACAGAATAAGAAAATATATATTTGAAAAGTATGATTCCAAATACACACAAGGTTAGATGATGGAATATAATGGTCCCAATCCTTTTCAAAACCCCCAAGTAAGGATCCCTTTCCAAAAGGAAAGCTTGCATGGCAAAGTTAAAACTTAATACAAGTACTACAGATGCACACTTGAATTCAGGAGTATGGAAAGAATTTTAAAGTTATTTCCATTTGAGTGAATTATACATCAAGTAGACATTCTGTATTTCCCTTTCCAGCTTTCCACTTTGAGTATTTAGTGTGTATATCTACACTAGTAAGTAGTGCAGCTCAGTGGATGCTAACCTTCAGACTGAAACAGTATAATACTGAAGATCCAATGTCTATACTATATGAGGTTTTTCTTTGGCTAGTACTAGACTAATACCCTGGATTGAAGCAATTTTAGCTGTTAGAGAATACTAAAAAAGTTTCTGTTCTGTGTTTGGCCTCACTTTCATCCAAAATGAATCCAGCTGACACTCTCTGAAACAACTTTGTGATGTGAACTTAGGCTTGTGTGATGTGAAGATACGTAGGAGATTCACTTCAAAATTATAGTCCTGATCTGAACTAAAACACTAATGTAAATTCTTTATTTACTATGTTTGCAGGAACACAGGCTTTCAGTTTAACTTGATGAAATACATTCAGTAAAGGGAAAAAACAAAATTAATACAACAAAAAACTACTAATGTCAATAAACGTAAATGTAAATCCTACCCCTTAAATGACTACATAAATTCACTAATGAGAACACTTATACTGAAATTGTTTGTAGAAGCTATTAGAATAATTTAAGTACTTTTATTTTTTTCCTGAACATGTCTGGATGTTTGCAAGCAGTGAGGGGAAAAAAAATTAAAAAAGCAGTGCTTATATTTGTACTGGCATTTAGCCAAATCTCTCATAAAAAAAAGTGTTTTCTATAAAACTGAACTGCAGAATTCTTTTCTGAATAAATTGCTACCTTGCTGAATAATATAATCAACTGAAAAATTAAAAATGCAAAGTTTCAGAGGAAAAAAATCTGCTTTAATTAAATTTTACATTTACTTAAAAAAAACTGACAACATGCAGCTGTATTCTCCCTTTTTGTTTTAATGAAATTTCTTGGTGATCTTATTCTGACAGTATTTCTTGATATTTAGATTTTAATTTTTATATATACTTTAAAAACAAGACTAAAAATCTCTAATGGATTTCCCTTTATTTTGGCTTGAAGAGATGCACTACCATGACAATCAATGTTTTCGTCTTACTGTTTACCTGAAATAACCTTTTTTCAAGAGGCAAAAGAATTTGTGTTACTTTGTTTAAGCCTTTAAAACTTGAAAAACACCAATGGGATTAGCAAATTGTAGAATCATAGACTAGTTTGGGTTGGAAGAGGCCTTTAAAGGTCACTTAGTCCAGCGCACTGGCAATGAGCAGGGACATCTTCAACTGGTTCAGGTTGCTCAGAGCCCCGTGCAGCCCGACCTTGAATTTTTCCAGGGATGGGGCATCTGCCACCTCTCTGATCAACCTGTGTCAATGTTTCACCACCCTCTGTGTTTAAAAATTTCTTCCACTTCTCTAGTCTGAATCTACTCTCTTTTACTTTAAAACCATTACCCTTTGTCCTATCGGAGACTTGGTTTAACATGAATGTTATGATGGCAAAATTGTTAAGGTTTCTTTTCAATAGATGTCATAGTTAATTGGCAAGGACTATACTAATTATTTATGTAGAGTTGCTATTGGCATCTATTTTGCAAGTAACAAAGTCACTACATTGCTATCAAGGACCAGGAGGTTAGTTTCACCTACTAATAAAACACAAACTAAAACGGTTATTTTGTTGGGTATTATCCTCAAATGAGAGGTATTGGTATCTAAGTCTCTAGCTATATATTACAAAAGTTTTTGGAGCTTCTGGTATTGGTGTGTCAATGCTATGCATAGTAATTTGTATGTTACTATTCTAATTTTGACTATGGTGATGATGACATATCCTAGTTTAGGGTTAGTTTCTCCCAGAAGTCTAAAATTCAAAAAAGTAGCTTTGTTAATAGGAGGTCTTTCTCTATGGTAACACGTTTGAAGAAATTGTACTCCTGCAAACTGACACAAGTGAAAAAGAAAACAATTTTTTTTTGCTAAATTTAAGTTGTTGTATGCTAGAATTTATTTACTACCAAAGAAATCAGTGATAATATTCACTGAAAGGAGATCCTGTCTTGGAACAACACTTTCTCCTAACACTCAAACAATCCCTGTTCTTACTAAAATCATTTTCAGAATCAGTATGTAAGAAGTATGAGACTGGAACACTGAAAATTTTCTCGAGGAATAAACTATATAACCATTACATGCCCAAAATGAACTTAAATATAAAAAGCAATAAAGGGTAGAGATGCCTACTGACCAATGGGAGAATGTCTTTCACAAAATATCTATTTAATATTTGACTTCTCAGTACTGATCTTGAATGGAGTTCAGCAGAACATCTTCAAAAGATTCTGATAATTAAAATTCATAGCTCAGTTGAATGTTAAGGGAGAAAAAAAAAGATCAACTCATTAGAAATATTTATTTCATAAGTTCAGACTTGCGACCTTGCTTCTTCCTTCCTCAGGATAGATGATGTTTCTTTCTTGTCATAACAGAAACTAATAGCGTTATCATTTTTCCCATTACAAAGGTCTCTGATCTGTAGCTACTACTTACCTTTTTACTCAAAGTGACTAACTGATGAGCACAACGAAGATAAACACAGAAAATTGTTCTCACCATGTGGCTAGTTTGTGAGATTGCTGCTTCTGTTTAAGACATAAACAAAAGCCCTGTTTCAGAAAGCTTATTTCCGGTTCTATCAGTTTGCCAGCTACCACCTGTCCCTACAAACTTTGTCTTGGAGCATAACGATAATGAGGTATTTTAACTTAGGAGGTGACTCCCATAGTAAACAGAAGACAGGAAAATGTCAGTGTCTTGAAGCATGTGCCCAGAGCAACCACCTTCTGCCCAGAATGAGTCAAGTAATCCTATTTCTTTCAGTTGCACTGCAAAAGAAAGATAAACAGAGAATGATTAAATAGACTGTGCAGTCAGCATCACAGAAAGAATTAGGAGCAAATCTACGGGTCCAAGTTCAAGATCCTTGGCAAAGGAGTCTCAGGACATCTCATCTATACCATAAGAAAGATACAGTAATGTCCTGGTTTTGGCTGGGATAGAGTTGTTTTTTCTTCCTGATAGCTGGAATACTGCTGTTTTTTTGGGTTTGGTATCAGAATAATGTTGATAACACACAGATCTTTTTGGTTGTGGCTAAGTAGTTGTAGAGCTTATACTAAGTCAAGGACTTTTCAGCCTCCCGTGCTCTGCCAGTGGGGAGGTGCACAAGAAGCTGGGAGGGGGCACAGACAAGGTGGCTGACCCAGGCTGGCCAAAGAGATTTTCCCTACCATAGAACATCATGCCCAGTACATAAACTGGAGTTGGCCGGGGGGTGGGAATCGCTGCTCGGGGACAGGCTTTCTATCAGCAGGTGGTGAAGGATTGCTGCATTGTGCATCACTTGTTCTTGTATATTCCTTTATCAGCAATATTACTATTTTATTTTTATCATTGTTGTTTCCTCTTCTTTTGCTGTCCTTTTAAACTGTTTTTATCTCAACCCATGAGTTTTTTTCCAATTCTCTCCCCCATTCCACCTTGGGGGAGGAAGCGAGTGAGTGGCTGCGTGGTGCTTAATTGCTGGCTGAGGCTAAAATACAACAAGTAATCATATCACTAATGGAGTATAGCTTGCTTCACTACTGAAGTCTTCCAGACTACCCAAAGCATTTTTCTGTCAGTACTTTTTGCAAATACAACACCCCTTCGCAAAGTAATTTTGCTTACATATTTTCATTTTATCAATAATATAAGGACATAATAGAAGACTTACTTCATCTTACCTTACTGGTGAATATAGACTGACAGACAATGGTAAGTAAAGGTATCATTACCTTCATTTTAACACTGCAGGGCCACATTTCTGCACAGGATCTGATAACATCCCAGCAGTCCCTCCTCTGATCCTTCTACTAGAAAACAGTAGGCATTGGTTACTTTTATTCTTTTTTTTTTTCTGTTTTTTGAGAAGCTTACACACCTTGATATTATCCTTAGGTTTTGTACTTGCGAAAGGCAAATGATATTAATGATTGAATTACCTAATCACAGAGGTGTCTGACTGGTGACCATTAATCTCATAATTATGAATGTTAACATAAATACAAAAGGTTATACACTTATTTGTATAAAGAATATCAACTTCTCTTTCTGAGAGCTTACACCTGTGAATGTGAAGTGTAAATAGAGAAAAAATTGAAATGTACTTGCATAAAGCATGTTTTGTTTTTTTTTTTTAAATCTAGTAAACTCTTAGTGGAAGAGATCTCTATTTATTCTGATCATTAACTTCCCATTTAAAATGCTAGCAATTTATATTTTATACTTGTGAAATAAATAATTGATTTAGAATTAATAGAGGGGTTTTTACCTCATAATATTTCCCTATAATAATATAGTTCATAAAGTAGAAGTGAGAAAAAGATGTCAAATTTGTACTTTTTCACTGTGCAACAAATTCAGAAAACTGACTTTACTATACTTCCACAAATTGTTCTTTAATCCCAATAAACTGTTCCATGATTGAAACAGTACAAGCTTCAAGCTGTTCAAAGCGAAAAAACCCTGTGACATTCTCAAAAACCACAATAGAGATTTACACAGAATCACAGAATCATTAAGGTT
>NW_010517240.1:0-23141 GCF_000687285.1 Phaethon lepturus
GCACTGGCAGCCACGGTAGCTTCTCGACTGAGGACGTTGTTTCTGATTTTAGTCTCTCAGCCCTGACCTCACGCGGGCGTTGATGTCTTCGTAAGATGTCAGCGAGGATGCGTTGACGTTTCTTTGAACCCAAGCTTTTGTTTGAACTCCTCGGTAGCTCTTTAAAATAGTCAGAGAAAGATTTCTTAACTTATTCCCTCGGTTTGATTTCTGCACTTACTTGAATTTCATCTACTTTTAGAACGTCTCGGAAAACTCGGGGTTCTGATTCCTTCCGGCTTCTTTGGGGAGTGGGAAGGAGAGAGCTGCTCTGTCGCTCGCCTCGGCATGGGTCTGAACACTGGCTGGAGACTGTAGCTCTATGAGCTTTGTCTATTCAGAACCCCTCAGTCTGGACATGCACATTTGTGCTCATTCCTCTAACTGAAAACTATAGTAAAACCTTTCTAATTTGAATTTTATTAGAGGAAGGACAGTGCCTCTTGTTGGTGTTTACAATTACCATGCATGGTAGTCTTTCTGGCTGGTTCTATAGCAAAAGTATTTCAGTATTTCAGATTCAATATTTCCCATACGGGAAAACAAGCACAGAGAACAAATTTGGCATCTTCAGAAAAAGTCGCCAAGCGTAATAACCACAGCTTTTGGACTTGGCAGCTCTTTTCCACTTACAGTGAGCATTCCTAGCTTTTCTGTCCATCTTGTGGAGAGAGAAGCAAAGGTCTCGAGGCACGTATCCAAAACGGCCAGGTCTACGAGCCTCTGGACTGAACGCAAGACATCAAGGTGTTTGCTGTTTGCTGGAAATTCATGTGCTCTTCAAATACTCGCTGAGCCGTGTGGCTTCCTTTGAAAGTTAACGGGCTTTACCAGGAAATTTGTCACAGTAATACTGTGCCCTCACTCTCCTATGAGAAAAAATAAAATCAAAGTGGGGGAGGCTGCACACAGACCTGATTCTCTATTGAGAAATGACATTTCTTAATATTTTAAACCTACAAAAGGGTATTCCGTTAGGCTTCAGATTTTGGCTCCCAGCAGTGCTCTCCAGCCATTCTCTACGGAAAGCCTGTTCTTTTGTAGGGCTTGGAGAGAGGAGTTGTTTACAACAGGCTTCCAACTGATGCAGTAATTTTACAGTATTCTAGTAAAAAAATAGCTTCCTTAAAATAAAAAACAACTGTGTGTGGGGAGACCTGAGAAATCCAGGCCCTGCTGTGCATCTCTTAAGTGTTGGTGTTTTCATTTTTTCGTGGCTTAAATACTTGGAGAACATGGGGATGTAGAGGTAAATTCTGCTGAACAATCGTAATGCCATTGTTCTGTTTAAGTATGATACTGTCAAAGGTTGTGTGCCTTTGTAGAAGATGTTCAATATTTCAAATGGATAACTAAACTGTTAAACAGATTTACAGTATATTTTTATTTTCTAATACCATATTGATTGCTTTTGGTTGAAAGCTGGAGCTACAACTGAATTGCACAGACATACTAAATTTAATAGATTTGCAGTGGCAAAGGGTTTGCTACTGAAGATATCGAAGAGTTAACGTGGCTGTAACAGTTTGATTGCATTGGGAATAGTGAAATTTTATAGGTCACTGGTGTACTTCTGAAGGGCAGAAGGCGTGATGGTGGTGTCTGTTTCAAAATCATGTGGTCTCTATTGAGAAATACAAACGCTGTGGTGCCGAGAGGATCCGAGCGAGCGGATGGCCTGTTAGTGCATAGACTGTTGGACACCAAGACTTAATGCTGTGTGTTGCAAAAACTGTGTTCAAGCATAAACTTGTTCCTTAACACTGGGCTAGAGCAGAAGTAATGGGAGAGAATGCGTAGGGTTTGGAAAAGCTAAGGGGCAGAAGTGGAAGGAGAAGTAATCCTAGGTGACACAGACCTGAAGCAGGGGAGATGCATTATCAAACTCCAGGTCAGAGATTTTCCATCTGTTAGCCAGGTGACCAACTCCCCTTTGCTTTACTGAAGCCATGGATATTTTGTGTTTTGTCTTGACGCTGTTAGAGACTCTGCTGTCCCCTCCAGTGCCGATCACTGATGTTCTTCAGCAGGGGCAGGAACTACCCGTTGCAGATAACTGAACATTGCAGCCACGTAGTCGGCGTGTTCCTTAGCGTGTACGTGTTGATAGCTGAAGGTTTGGCTCAAGACGGTGTGTGAAACTCAGATTGCCTAGTCTCCTGGCTAATTAGAAGGAAGGAAAAAAGTCTTTTCAGTGATGCTGCTGGAGTTGAAAGTTCACGTAAGCTTTGGATTACACAGAAAGATAGTAGTGGAAGTTTTCCAGAGGTCCAGGAGCCTGTGATTTTTCTCAGTCTGTTGGACACTGGGGGTCATTTTCCGTCCAGTGTGTCCTCTGTCATTAGTTGATGCTATTACCAGTATCCTGCCTGCACTCTGCGCAGCACGTCAGAAATTGCTGTTGTAATTAGAAACAAGAAGCGAATTCTGTCATGTATGTATTGCAGCCTTGAAGTAGTGTCACAGTAAATAACCCTTCTTTATGTATTTGGGAAAAAGATGACCAGTGTGTGTCACAGCATAGCTGGTTTGGGAGCTGGGGTGAAGGAGGGAGGTGCGCAGGGGACCTCGGAGCTCGTGAGAGCCATCATCTTTTTGGAACTGAGAGGACAGTTGCCTGCTTCTCCAGCTGGAAGGAGTAGTCTTGAAGCATAGCCCTACACAGGGGTTTGGATCAGATTTCTATGAAAATGGAAAAGTACAGGAGATGAGCGATGCCTTGTCTAAATTCATTTGTCTTCATGTAAACCGATAATTTGGGACAGGAAGTTGCTTGTACTGAGTTGCAGATGTGGGAGCCTGAGCGCTAGGTTGTATGTATGGAAGGGAATGATCTAGTTATTCCCACCAGAAGTTGCATGCTCTATTAAATTCTCCAAGTCCTGTGCATATAATTTAAATTTTATAATTTTTATTCTTTTAAAAATCAAATGACCTACCAAGACTGGGCAGCTGGTACGAGATTGCATTTCTCGTCATGTTTTCTGGGTGGTACTTACAGAGATTGAATTAGATGTGAGGCTCTTGTGTTCTGCAAGCACACTCTCACAAGCCTCCCCCTTTGCTGGATGATACAAGGAAAATGTGAGGGGTTATTTCTGCCTTGCTTCCTGATAAATTGGAAGTTTTGGCATCGTTTTTCCCAGCAATGAGTGGAGAGCACGTGAGAGGTGAGGTACAAGGCTCATGTGGGTCTCTTTCCCAGGGAAGTCGAGGAGTTAGCAGTTGCAGTCTTGGGACTATGGCTGTAGGAGCTGAACCTCCCAAGACAAAAACATGAGCAGGTTTTTTTTTAGTGAAACTCAGTTAAGAATAATAGTGGACAAGAAATAGTGCCTCATCTTTTGGTTGCAGCATGGGAAGTGTTCCTTCTAAGGGTTTTTTGGAGTGCTCATCCCATCCCTGCAAGAATGTCTAGTTCTGTTGCATCCTAGTTTTACTGGGAGGCACAAAGTTGACCAGTGATTACATGGTTGTTAACAGCAGTAGTGACAATAAATAACACTTTTGAAATTTGATTCTTCCAAAAGCCCAGAGCAGCACAAAATAAGCTGCAGGTTTTTATACAATCAGGAAACTCTCAGAACAATCTTGATTTTAACAAAAGTTATACCTACTTCTGTTATATGAAGTTTTTGGGTTTTTTTTTTTTGGTCAGGGAAAACAGTCTCTTCATTATTGATTGCCTCATATCAAAGGAATTACTTTTAAGCTGCTTGTTTTAGCTTAAGTCTTTTCTTCATACTTTATAACACTTCAGAATTTTAGAAACTTCAGTGAAATTTCCTAGACTTCCGTTGCATGTAAGAAGGAAGAATATTGCAATAAAAGAGAGATGCAGTTTTCAGTCAAACCTTAGCTCAGGACTGGTAACCACAAGAATACCTGGACTGGTTATATTGGCATTTATGAAGTTCAGTGAGAATTTGTCAGCCCAGAAAGGTCTGGTAGTAGTTAAATTCAACTTTAAATAAAAAGCTTGCTGCAACACAAACAATGAATAGATGGCTACTTGAAAAGGAGTTTTCTTGTAGCCTTCGGAAGGCAAGATAAAACATAGTTTCTTGTCAAGATGCATCTGACTTTAAATAGCATCTCATTTTACTTGTTTGCTGATTGCATTGATGGATCTTTGTGAAAAGTTACATACTGCAAAGCTCTGTCATGGTGTTCATCTGTTACAAGCTATGGTGTATTCCTGCCAAATGGAAATATCCTTAACATTAAGTGAAACTAGTAATTCAGCTAGTGGGAATTGATTGATCAAATATCACACTATGTAGACTACAGCTTCCAAGAAAATTGCTGAACTTGTGATTTAGGAAGAAGACTGGCAGCCTTCTTGTGTTGGTATCTCAGCTGCCAAAAGTGGGAATTTCTACGTGGCTACCTTAGCTGCAGTTGAAACTCATTCTGGAGTTGTCATCTTGGTTTTTAAAGCAACCCTGATGATCTCATCAGTCAAATTCTGTTGAAATAAAAATTAATGTCTCAGTTGAGACGTGCCTGTTGCAGCTTGGCATGAATTGTGGGGTTTCAACAAACTTTATGAAACTTTAACAAACCAATGTTCCACTAAACCTGCTGTCAAAATACATCAAGATATCACTGCAAAAGGACAAACGCGTTATAACAAGCTGTAATTTTCTCCTTGTCGGAAACACTTGGTTTTAGGTGTTTTATGCTCGAGGGCTATGGGAGTGCAGCATAACAGCATGAAGAGTGCATCAGAATGAGTGAATGGAGCCTGCCTTCCTGTAGCCATACTTGGTTTGTTTTCTTGATGTTTGGGAAAGCGTAAGCTCTAAACAAAACTCTTTCTGTAGATGGAACGCTTCACAGGGCTGTTGGTGCCTGCTGAGGTGTGCGCTCAGTCGCTTGGGCATTTCCAAGGTCTCTGTCAGGTAACTTACTGTCATGGAAGTTGGAGTTAATGAACCAATGTTGATTAGTTGTTTTCCTTAACCAAATTTGGTATCGTCTCATGTGTACAATGGGAATGGAGACAGCAGCAGCTAATTGTTCTTCTTCCCATAGCCCAGGCTGACCATTCTCAGTTTTGTACTGGAGCTTGCTGGGGCAGCCAGTTGTTCCCAGTCCTCTCCAGAGTGGTTGGGTGTCCACAGACCATCTCAAACCCTCCACCCATGGTGAGGGAGGGTTACCCTTCCCCTCGGAAGGGCAAACTGGAAGAACAAAAAGCCCCTCGGGTCCTTGCACCAAGGAGTTCAGATGATTCCCCCTCCAGTTCACCACCCTTCAGCCAAATGTTGACTCTTACCCCTGCCTTGCTAAGGCACAGACAGTTTGAATGGGGACTGGCCTCTATCAGCTTTGAGGTCTTCTTAAACCCAGCTTTTACTGGGCAAGTAAGGACTGTCCTTTCACATGAACTCTTAGCTTGGCTTTGGAGATAACCAGCCAGTTTGTGTTAGCATAACTCAATTTTAGGCTGTCTAAAATAGTCTGTGGAACACCCTTTTATAAAAAGGGGGAACAAGTAGAACTGAGGCAGTACCTGCTATAGAACGTGGAAAGCTTTTTTAGTTTTGGCTTTCACTTAATAAATGATATTAAAATTGCATATTTCAGGTTTTGGTTGGCTTGTCAGCTTGGTGTCTGGTCATGGTATTTAGGCAAGCTTGCATATAGCTGGAAACGGCAAAGTTACTGCTTGTGTTTTAGCCACTCAGGTCTTCTACTTGGTACTACACTGCTTCTTGAATTACAATGCTTATTTAGAAATACAAGAAGATATTAGAGGCTGAAAAGTGTTAGATGACTATTAAAAGTGCTACAAAGCATATATGATCTGATGTAATGTGAATACTTTTTCCTTCCCTTCCAGTTGCTGGGCTGGCAGAAGTGCAAAGGCTATGGCACAATACTAAGGCTTTTAAAGTGGTTTCACTTTCCCATCTAGATAGCATAGATATCAAATTTCTGCTTTGTCTTTCTGAGTCTTCTTCCATCTTCTGCTTCCCTGGTTTGTTTTTGGGTAGTCCCCTTCCCCAGTGGTGAGCAGGCTGGCATGTAAGCAGAAAATTTACTTGAAAAACAGCACTGGGATGTTAATATAAATCATCTTGATTTCAGGGGTGGTGTTTTGTTTTCACGGAAGCCATTAGGTTTACTGCTGTGTTTTCAGTACCTTGAGAGGTTTGAATGCAGCTTGATGCGACCGTGAACAGGAGCAGGTTCTGAGGATTCACCTCACTTGTTTGGCTCCCTGCAATAAAAATGTCCGGCTGAGGTGGTCGTGCGGGCTTGTAACGTGTTTCTGGAATCAGCTTAACCTGAGCTGATTTAGGGTCTTTCTTAGGATGAGCTGAAGTGCATCCTAGTTGTGCCAGTTTCTCTTTTCTGAAGATGAATTTAAACTGGAAGAGTTTATCTTAATAAACTTAATAACTTAATCTTAAATACATTATTCTAGATAGAACTTGCCCTTTAGAAGAATAAAATGTTATTTCCAGCCAAAAGGAGTATTCAGGTTTTTGCCTATAATGAAAGGTTGATTTTTCCAGATACTTAGTTTTTGCTGTTGATATTTGAATATAGTAACATGTGCTTTTTGCATTACTAAGGAGAGAATTGAGTTTGGTGCAAAATTGCATATTAAAAATCACAGTATTTACTGTTGTATTTTTGGTTATTTTGCATAATTATCTGATGAAATGTGATGATTTTCTTTCAGGATTACATTTTTGGGAGCTGCTGTTTAACCATGTTTGCCAGGCTGGAATTACCTGAAGACCTGTTGCATGCCACAAAATACTGAAGTTGTGGAATTTGTTTGGGTAGGTAAAATAATCATATGCTGCATTTGAATATCTCTTGTTCTTATATGTTCTTATATATTCTCCTCTGAACTATGCAACTAATAGCTCCTTGTGTGTGTTTGAAGGGCTGGGCTGTCTCCAGAGCTGACTTTTCAACCTGCCATAGAGGGTCAACAGGCATTTGCCATCAGGTTTGTAGCTGTTCTCAGACCTTCTTCCCAAAGAGGACAATTGAGAAGCTTTCGTGGTGTTACCACTCTTTAATCCCCGAGTTTGAAGTTCCAAATTACTGGAACTACCCCCAGCTAAGTCATTTCAGAGGAAATTTTACTGCATGTTTAAGTTTATTTTCAGGTATTCTTTCTTGTAACAGTGATTCTTAGCCTTAGTGAATCCCCTTGTGTAACAATATGACACTTGTCTAGAATTTATTTAAAAGTCTTTTTTGTGTATCTTTTGCCAAAAACAGTTACATCATTTTAATCTCTGTATCGCAGAATGGTTGTGTGTGTATATAGGTTTATTCATGGGTCAGATTTAACAAGCTCCAGAATCATTATGCTAGGCAACAAAGCGGCTGAAACAGTTGTAGGGGGATAATACACTGCTAACAAAGTTGCAATAAAAACAGTGTTACGATCGGAGTGTTCTGGGTTTTATAGGTGGTACAATTTAAAAATACACCTGTGTGGGTGCATGTGTGTATATGTTATGTATTAAAAGAAAGCCATCTTCTCAACGGTATTCTGGCAATGCTGAACATCCTCCATCCCCGTCCTGAAAAAATTAATAAATACCTTCACATATTTTCTCACTGGCACCTAAAACAAAGGAAACAAGAAAACTTTCAAGTGTATTATTCCAGACATGCTTTTCTTCTGATTCCCCCCCCCCCCCCCCAGTTGCTTGAAAACCATTTTTCAATGAAGGCAGAAGGAAGGAGGGTTCTGTATCCTTTGGAAATAATGTTGGTACTGCTCTCAAACACTTTTTCTCCTCACTCTCAGTTCTAGATCCCCCAAGGAACTTGAGTGTAGTCTCATTTCTGGACTTATTTTATTTCCTCTTCCCTGTTGCAGCTTTAAATAATGGTCAGTGTGGGGATGAGGACCCTGCTCAGTGCTAACTTCTGCCATCTGCTAGTGAAGGACATCAGTCTATTCTTCCTTCTGCTCTCACCCTTTCCAATCTTTTGTGTAATTTGGAAGAGTACTTTTTCAGGTGTAGAGCAGGATTTTAGTACTTTTTTTTTTAGTTGGGCTCCCTGCATATTTGTTTTGAGAGGGTGCATGTTCTAGTGTGACATAAGTTGTGAAAGTGTTTATTCTGAGTTGCCTGAAATGTGTAAACAGCTTGTACATCAACAGACTGTGTTGCAGAAAACCTGGGACAAATTACTAGACAAAGCCTTGTTTTGGTTTACTCGCTTTGTGTAGTGCAGTGGTTAGAAGAAAGCAGCACAAGAGGTTTCAAGGTCTGTTTAAGAAACAAATTGACATAACCTTAAGTTTGGATCAGTTGAGCGGATCTTGGGATGAGGGTGACAAGATACCGGTTTGGTTTTTTTTTTTTTCTTTTTTTCTTTCTTTCTCTTTTTTTAACCCCAGAGACTAGCACTTCCATCTGGCGGTGCTGGCACTCCAGAGCCTGCTGGCTTTCCAGTGTCCAGCTGCTCCCCAGTTAGTGATAACTGGCTGTTTCAGATTTTGCTCTAATCCCATCTCTCTCAGGGGCTGGATGGGATTTTTCTAAGCATTGCCCAGTCATATGGCGCTGGGTTTGTCGTCCAGGCTTTCTTTTACTATCAGGGCTGTTGCGAGGGAACAATACATGGCATGACAAACTGCCTTCTGGGTTCCCCGTGGCGTGTGGTGGGACCCAGCTGGCCATCAGCCCAGATCCAGACTGTGGCATTGCTGTATCCTACGTGAAGTCTTCCTCTGGAGAGTCTCCGTCTTGCATGTTTTAGTCGGTCCATTGTTTTATCCATACGCTAAGTGTACGCAGGAGCTCCAGTCTCCAGCAGCCCGGGATGTGCCCTGTATCCTTTGGTTTGGACCTCCAGTCTTCATGGGCTATCCCCTGCCATCCCCTGCCCCCATACGATACTGCAGGTGCATTTTGGTTGTTAGTCTGTTATCTGGATATTTGTCCCCACCTCTCTTACTTCAGTTACACATTTTTAATAACTAGACTATACTGAATAAGACTAACCTTATTATTAACAGGCATAATGCTCTTTTTGCGCTGTAGCCTGTCTCAGGCCAGGTTCATGGGTAGATGGTTGCCATGTGGTAGCACTGGACTTGCTCTGAGTTTCCGGAAACAATTACGTAATGGGAAACATTAAATTGGAAATTCTAAAACAACAGGGTGCAGGGGCAGGAAGGAGGCCATGCGCGTTCTTTGAATGGAGGATGATATTCAGAGACCTTTTTGTGCTGCCATGTTAGCATGAAGGCTCAAGTTCATGAAATGTGCTGTGGTTATGCAGGTCAATTCAGGTACGGTTCTTACTCATCAGAGATAACTCTGAGTTATCAGAGATAACTCTCTCCCAGAGATAGCCCACTGGGACTTCGTCTAGTTTAAAGGAATTGTTGAATGACCAGAGTTTTTACCTGTCTGTGCTTATGCAAAAGGCTTTTTGTGTTTATGTGGAAGAGTGTTGAGCGAAAGTACACGCTAATTATGGTAACGTGCTGGCTCGTGATTTATGGAAGTCAACCCTATAACCAGGAGATTACAGAATTTGTTAGGACGAGGGACGCAGCTGGGATTCATTTGGTTTGAGATGGACGGCGTGCTGTGCTCTGCCTGAAGAGGAAGATTTTGCAAATCATTACTTCCTCCTGTCATACTTGAGATAAATTATACATTAATATAGGAACGGACTAAACTGCCTGTGTTTGAGAGGGAGAGGGGGAAGACGGTTGTAGCAGAGATCCTTGAGGAGCGTAATGTGGGGGGGAAAAAAAAAAGGGAGATGTAGCTACATGTTCTTATCCAGAAAGTAAAATTTAAAGCTCAATCTTGGTGTTTTTTTCTTAACTCAAGCTTCCCCTGCAGTCCTGTGATTTTCTGAGTCAAATGAAACAAGGCCTGTGGTCATTCAGGATTTAGCAAATTATATTTTAATAGTGAAGAGCCATAATTTCAACAAATCCTGTCAGATTTGGGCACGTTGAGCTGAGGTTGGTGGAATCTGGTCTAAGCTGCAGCATTTTCATCAAGTCTTTAAAACCATGGTTTAAGCAGTCTGGGAATCTTCTGCTCTTCCACAGAGAAGATGGATGCTTCAGGCACTCCCATTCAAAAAAAGATTTGAAATATTTGTGTTCTTATAGGGAAATTTTAATTTCTTTGGTGTCGGGGATTGTCAGAAGTACTCATGTTTCTTGCTGCCGGTGGAACATTCCATCCCTTCCAAGAAATGGTGCTTTTTCAACACTTAAGAGCTGTATATTGAGCTGAGATTTCTCTCCCTGAAAAACTTAAAGATTTTCAGATAAATAATTTTCTATGTAATTTTCTTCAAAATATAGTACTTATATTTCACAGGATGCTTGCCTCATTCAGTGCACAGAATGACTATGCTTGATCATTAAAAAAAGTATTTGTGTAGAACTCCCAGCTCCTTTCTCCCTGAAGTTGGTATATGTGTAATGAATGATGTAGGAATGGAGAAGAAGGAGGAATTCTCTCCTGGTTGGTGTAAAGCCAGCTCTGATAAGGAAGTTCCCCATCCAAGAAATTATACATGAAAATCAATTAAAACAGCTTTTCACAGCTGCTTATTAATTGTCATTCTCATTTTCTGGGCACCTGACATGAGACGGACTAGTTTAACTTCATGGAGGTGCCAAACACTCAGACCTGTAGTTTAGATACAGAGCTGAGTAGCAAGGAGTCTGGGGGGGAAAAAAAAAAAGATTTAATTGTCTTTGTCTTCACCTGGTAATGAATTTTTAAAATTTTTGTCTGTATTCCCCATGTTTAAAATTTCCATCATAATAATAAGTAGCTTGAGAAAGCACTATGGAAATAGATCAGTGACTGTGAAACATTTTTACTTCCTTTCTGTTGCAGGACTGCAGAAGAGCTCGTGAGACAAAATTAGCTTTGTTTTTAATCCAAGATTTGAGTCATGTTTGAGAACGAAGGCCTGGTGTTGCAGTATGAAGAGAGTAACTATATGTAAAATAGGTGATTATTCATTAATGCCATTTAGCCTGCCTAGTGTCATGTAGGTTTGCAAGGGAGGACAAAAAAAAAGATTTTGTAAAATTATAGTAAGTGTGTGTAGAGACCCAACCAAAAACTGAGGGTAATTTGTCAGAGTCTTTGTTTTTTCATTTGTAGTATTGTTCCTTCAGCAACATTATGAGTGCGTGAACAACGTGGAGCTGAATCTTAAGCTTGTCTAACATAGTTACATTTTTTTATTAAAAAAGACTGTTTTCTGGCCAGTGTCTGCAGCTCACCTTTAATCTCAGGGCTGTGGTTTTAATTTGTGTTGGGAACTTGAATGTCTGCCAAAAACCCAGTCTGTATCCTATTCAAGGGTATGCTGTCCTGAACTGAACATTTTGGGTGGGTTGTGCTGAATAACAACGGCTTTGGAGTTACGAGGTCTTGACAGTCCTGGCTGTTGAATTGATTTGTTTTTGACAGTGGTGGTCAGGAACAGGTCCCTTTTTTGGTTTTGACATCAGCTTTGTCTGTTAGTGTGGATGGTTTTAATCTTTTAGCCCTGCTTGCAAAGCGTTGAGCGTGAGAATAGAGGTCTCACCTGGAGGAGTTAGTGCCGCAGCCCCTGTAACAGCTTCTGTTGGAGAGGAAAAATGCGTATCTTAACTAACCGTTGGTATTGTTCACTGTAGATATAGGGATGACTTTTATCGTAGGTTGTACTTCTGTACACATAGCAGCTTAGGTTACTATCATAATATCAAGTACAATTTATTGCAAAGTCTAGACATTTTATAAGGTAAAAAAATCAGGCGTGTGACTTGATTTGCTGAATTCATTCTTATCCAAACTCAACAGGGGCAAATTTCAGGTTGCATTGTGCATAAGCAGCTGAAAACACCTAAATTTCTACAGACTTTTAGACAGAAGGCATAGTATGCCTGAGATTTCCCTGTCTGTGAGTAAAATATTTGTCAAATGGTAAATTTCTCCTGACAAAAATGTGCCATGGCTTTCCTACTGCTTTTCTGGACAAAGGAGTGCCTATTGCATCTGCAGTCCCTAAAACGAAACTATTTTTTTCCTATCTTTCTACAATTAAAGTACTGCTGTGACTCTTATAATTTCCTGGCAGTCAGGCACTGCAGAACTGGTGCTGGGTGCTTGCTTGTCCTCTGTATGGTATGGAGATGAATGTAATTGATCTTCTGTTTTTTGGGTTTTTTTTTCCCCTTTATACCTGACTATCATTTAGGTCAACTGGAATACTTCTCAAATCACGTGCAGTGGGATTCTGTCAGGAAACCACTTCTGTTTGTTCTACTGGACGAACAGCTTGGATACTGCAATGGCCACCGTTTTCAGTGTCGCACAGTTTGTCTCGCAGGCCCTAGCACTGGGTAACCCGGTAGGTTTTTCTGTCAATGATCTTATGTGCCATTGAAAGCAGTTGTTAATGTCTTTACACACTTATACTTATTATAATTCTTTTTTTCCCTTCCAAGCATCATTTTAACGTCTGACAGGCTCCCATTGCTGGAAACAATGGTTTTGGATGATCTACCTAACTTAA
Source organism: Phaethon lepturus (assembly GCF_000687285.1). Classification (NCBI taxonomy): domain Eukaryota; kingdom Metazoa; phylum Chordata; class Aves; order Phaethontiformes; family Phaethontidae; genus Phaethon; species Phaethon lepturus. The sequence continues at coordinate 12,586 of NW_010517240.1, forward strand.
AAGATACATATGCCTCCTTGTACTCCTCAGCTATGGAAGATTTAGAGGTGGATTTTGATTCAGGACTGGAGGAAGATGAACTGAAACGGGAGGCTGCTCCTGAGGATTCCACAATCTTTGTAGCTTTTAAAGGAAATATAAGTGACAGAGACTTTGAGCAGAAACTAGATACCATATTGGAGAATGTGCCTGGCCTTTTACACATGGGTAATGTACCTTCTTGTCACTTTTCAGCTGTCCTTAAAATACTTATTTGCATAGTCAGGTGCTTGTACAAAGAAATAGATGATACTGTTTTCAAGTTACTTAGCTTGTAATCAGTTTTGTTGGGGTTATTCTTAGTGAATTTGAGAGCTGTTCTGAGAGACACAGAGTACAAGTTTCTGCAGTTGTTTTATTGTTTAAAAATTATTTCATTAGCGAGTTCATTATTCCTATTCAGTTCCCATGTTTTACTTGGGTTTTTTTCCTCTTTCATTTCCCTCCATTACACATTGCTGCTGTTATGTGAAAGTGAAACCAGGCTTGTCCATACAGGAGATGTGTTTTTACTACCAAGACCATCCAATTTAAACCACCACAGTTCATCTGAGAATAGCTCACTCTCAAGTAACTGTGTCAGTTTAAGTCGTTACTGCCGCTTTGCTGCTACATTGACCTACACCACCTGATTTTTCTTTCCCCCCCCCCCCGCCATGGGGGATGTGTAGTGCTCTCACGTACCCCTGTATGCAGCTGAGGTTTGCGGACAGCTACGAAGCTAGTGAGTGATAACAGGCTTTTGGGACAATAACGACTTTTACTAGCACATCTAGATCTGGAAAAAGACAGCTGTTTGCTGTCTGAGCGTCTTTGCAAAGGGGCTTATAGCTTATAGCTGCTCAGTTACGTAGTCTTGCTTGTGCAAGTACGATCTTTCTTAACAGGCAGCCCTCCCTTGGCAAGGGTGCAGTGCTGTGATGGTTTGGGTCGGTGCGCTTGGATCAGTGATATGCTCCCCCCGCCCCGCCAGCTTCCCCAGCAATGCCTCTCATCTGATACTACTTTAATGGTCAGCTTAACAGCTTAATTTCTTGCCATTAGTATAGTTTGCTATAGAAACAGATAAAGCCAGGTGGATTGCCTTAAGTGCGGTGGCAGGAACACATAACCAGAAGAGCCTTGGAGGCTGGGACCACAGCAGTGCTGATTTGACTTGGCATGATGTCATATTGGTTGGACTTGATGATCTTAGAGGTCTTTTCCAACCTCAACGATTCTATGATTCTATATAACTGCAATCTAAAAGCCACCTACTTGCCCATACGCTCTCTGTCTCCCTCTTTCTGCTGTTTGTGAACCAAGCTTTTCCTGATGACTGTAGGTCGCCATCCCAGCACACTGCTCTTCTCCTGCATGGTCTTTTGAAATAACACTGTGCAATGAAGAATCCACCTTTCTTCTTCAGGCAGGCAATCTTTGTGTTTAAACAAAACTAATTTTCTAGATTAGGTTTTAAAATGTTCATTGCATTGTTTTGGTTTTTTTTTTTAATAATGTAAAATAACTTTTCAGAAAAATGACCTATGACTTCTGAATAACCAAACTGATCGTCACTTTGTTCTTTTCTTTCCATTTTGTCCAGTTGTAGTCAATTGGGTCTGGCATCAGTTGCTGGGGTCCTTGCTGTTGTCTCTCGGGGTGATAAAAAAGCTGTGATAAGACAAAAATACTATGAAGAAATACTGCTGTTTTGAGCTGTATCTTATAAGCAGTTGGAAGTAGACATAAAACTAATATATAGTTACTGGTGTAAAAGGGTATGTGTTAACACCATAGATGAATTGCATAGTTTCTGAATGGTAACAAATTCCATCTGTAGCTGTATGGAGTTGCCTTTGTTATGCAGAGGCATCTGCATGCTGGTTTGTTATAAATATTAATGTCAGGATTAATAAACATGATTCAGACCTCAGCTGAGAGAGCAGAAAGCAAATTTTTTAAATCGATGTCAAATTTGAAAGTTATCTGTGTGACAAGTTATTTAAACTGATTCAGAGCAAAATAGGCTATTCAGAATGTCAAGTTAGCAAATAACATTTGCTTTGACTTAGCAGAGGCAATGTTTGAAAGAGAGAAACTCTGGTACTAACATCTAGAAATACTGAAGCTGATAATGCAGTTTTTATATGTAAAATATTGGAACATTAATAACAGTAAATATAAGACTGTTCAAACCTTCTTTTGTGGAGGTTTTAAAACTACTCCTGTCATGTTTCCAGCCAAGACCGTGTTTATAGGTAGAAAGAGAATGACTTTAGTAACACCATTACTGTAGCAGCAGAAAGGACTTGGTAAATTAGCAAAGGACAAGAGATTCCTCAATAAGAAGGAGTTATTTCCATCCTTAAATGACATGTTTGTCAGAATCAAAAAGTTAGCAAACTTTTAGTAAATCTGAATGTTACAGTGGAAGAACTGTCCGATTAACATTTGGGCCAATATTTACTGTTTTCAAAGGGGCTTCCTTTTCAGAAGGCTAGAAACTGGAAGCTTATAAACCTGTATTAGGAATAAATTTTTAATTATCCTTAAATGCCTTTTGTAGCAATAATTTAATTAGATACCACTTCAGATAAATGTATCCAATGTGACTGCCTTACCTGTTTGATAATTCCCACCTGTTACTTTTAAAACAACTGATCTACGTAGAAAGACTCATGTAGAATAGGTTGTCAGAAAAACCTGCAACTAAGTATTTTGCACAACTTTAATATGTTTTTTTTGCAGCAGATTGAACATACCTATTCAGAAAAACTAAATAATTTGATAGAAATTAATGAAATACTGCTAAGACTGTTGGCACTGGCCTTCTGAAAAGAAAAAACAAATGGTTTCACGAGCATTTGTAAAGCAAACATTTCAAGAATGAGGGTTTCATTCTTGTAGTCAGTTTTTCCACACATCCATCTGGTTCACTGACGGATTTACTAATCCTGTTTTATTAGGTATTTTCATATTTTTCCAAAGTAGTTTATCCACAGAATATTCCAATTTTTGAGTAATATTATCAGTGATTGTGTTGGCCGTTGTCTTGGTTATCAGTTGGGTAGTCTTTATATTGCTAATTTTTGGAAAATACCTGAATTGGTTTGGCAGTATGGGTCACTGTACACCTGTACTGGAGAAACCTCCTGTACCTAAGCCTAACCACTGATAATTTTCAAAGCCAGATAATTGTGTTTTCAGATTATTACCAAGTTGTTTCATCATATGTGTTTGAAAACTGCCTTTGCACTGACTCTGACCGTTTTTCTTTTAAGAATCCAACAAGTTAAAACTGCAGAAGATAGAGCCTTGGAACAGTGTCCGCGTTACCTTCAATATACCCCGTGAAGCTGCTGAGCGGCTGCGAGTTCTGGCTCAGAATAATAACCAACAACTTCGTGACCTGGGAATTCTGTCAGTTCAAATTGAAGGTATTTCACACCTAAGTGAAATGCTTCCAAAGGCATTAAGCTAAAATTTAAGTATATTCAGCAAGTGATTTCATGTACTTGGGTAATGCTGCAAAACTTCTAGTTTAGTCATTTGGAGAATGACTTCAGTCATTCTGGTAGCTCAAGACTTTTATTCATTCAAGAATAGGTTTAATAATAAAAATGGTGGCTGAAAATCCTCTGAGCATCAGGAAATGTCCTTTTGAGTGTTAGTTAGCAAAATGTGCCCTAATTTTTCCCCCCCCGCCCCCCAACTGTTTCATATGAGGCTTTACTAAAACCAAGTCTTCAATGGATTTCACAACTACAATACCAAAAAAAAAAAATATTCAGGACAGTTGTCCAAGAGCACACTCAGGATGAAAACAAGGGCATTTAATACTTGTCATGGTGTTTTTTTTCCTTAAAATTGAAATCCAGAAGGTAAGGGTAGTGTGATGCATAACTGTTGTTCTAATGTACGCATTATAGGTGAGGTTTGTCCTTCCTTCCTTGACATCTTTTAAATATGGCTGTATTCTGCTTTTCTGTGTATCATTCAGTTCACCCAAATTGTGCATTACTTTTAGGGGAAGGTGCTATCAATTTAGCCTTAGCTCAAAACAGAAGCCAAGATGTCCAAATCAATGGGCCCCTGGGAGCTAGCAACTCGGTGCGAATGGAAACCGGGTTTCCCATGCAAGGGGGACAAGGTAAATGTCTTTGGTTTTTATTTGTTTAACTTTATACACTTGGAAATTTGTTACTAAGCTAATCATAAAATGTCACTGGTTATGGCAAATATTGTTTGCAGAATTAAAATTGCCATTTTAATTAAGGTGTGTTCTTGTTTCTGTACTGCCAAACCATGTCCCACATTATGTAAACTAAATAGTTGGCTGCATTTTGTCCCACAAACATTGGAGTGATTTGGGTGGGGCAGGTTGGTTGGTTTGGGGTTTTTTTTGAGGGTTTAGTGGTTTGTTTTTTTGTTTTGAATTTGGTGTTTGTGGTTGTTTTTTTCATTTTTTAACATCAAGAATGCTGAAGTAGATGAGTCTAGTTTAGTGAATTCATTTTGAAATGTGCACAAATTACCACAGTTTTCTGTTTGGCTACTGAAAATGACCATAAGCCTTTATTCAGTGTACAATAATAAAATATTTTAGATTAAATCCATTACAATTATGGGAAGGACAGGATACTGTCATTCTTAGTTTCTCTTTTTATTTTCTGATAAACTTATGAGGTCAGATCATACAGAATTAATTTTCATGGAGAGGTGTAGTTTTATTAAACTCTACATTTTAGAGCATTGTATATGCATGATCAGTAATTTTTAACTACAAAAGTCAGATTTTATGAAGAGTTAAAAGAAAGCTACTATGTAATTTAATAGCTGAATCATAAAGCAAAATAAACTAATTAGTATCTTGGTAAATGGGATTTAAAGCAATTTAAAAAGCTGGGAGCATTTTTTGTCAGAGTTAATGTAAGATGCTTGTGTGGCTGTTGATGAGAAGGAATGGAAAGAACATTTCACCTTTGTAGAAACGTGATTAAACAGTAGTTAAATCATTGTGCTTAAGAAGGGATGTAAAACATTTAAAGAGAAGTTTACTTTGAAAGTGGCTGCTCTAATCTTCACTGTGATAATCATGAGCTTCATCTCCTGCCTGCAGGTCAACAATATAAATCTAAACAGTATAAATACAACAACAATATAACCAACAGGTCAACAATATAAACCATTTTACAAAATAGCAGCCTGTGGAAGTGAAACATTGACTTTTTTTCTCTTTTACAACACCTCAGTTACTTTCTGGTATCAGCTTTTGCAAAAGCCACAGTAGTGTATAACTTCGATACAAGCTTGTCACTTGGTTACTTCAGCGTCAAGTCAGGCTGAAGTAATTAGTGAGTCGGTAGTGTTTCCTTCTATAGACTTTTTAAAGGTTTGGTGCTACAGGAAAAGCTTCAGCATGACCTTAACTTCTTTGTTTCATACCAGGGAATCTAAACTTTCAGAGAGAGATATGTATCCTCAGGTTATTTCAATAAACAATTCTTAAAGTCTAAAGAAATGTTGTATTTACAAACACAATTTTTTCTCTTAAAAAAAAAAATCTAAAATTATTCTCTATGTAAAAACTGGAAGACTTAATAATTTTTATTTTTATCTTTTAAGGTTTAATAAGAATGAGCAATGCTGCAGCTGTCATGATGTCCCAGAGTGGAAATGTGCCCTCCTCTATGGTGGCAAGTGGTGCTAGTGCTGACCTGCAGCCAAGAACACCTCGGCCTTCCTCACAGCCAGGTGATAAAATTTAGTCACAGTACTGACCTGAAAATGTTCTTCAATTTTTATCGTTCAGCACACAGGCGTGAGCGTGTACTCATAAGAGTACTCCAGATTTGTCTTGGAGTATTTCCCCTCCCCTTTCTGGGAGTTACTCCTTCTGTGGAACTCTGCCTGCCCCCACTAATCTGGTAAAACTTTTAAAATAATTTGTGTGCCTAGTAAGTCACCAGCTTGCTTGGTATTTTGTTCAAATGCTTTGAACAGTGACAGTGGTATTTTTGCAGTAGAACTGTTGTGACTGAGCTTTATGTTTAGATAAAGGTAAGAGAAGGATTGGTTGAATGAGGCAGATGTGCTCAGTCTGGTGCATTTGCTTCCTACCAGAGACAAGTGCATTTCAGGAGGGTAGGTAGACTGGAAGTTTAAGGATTGGGAATCGGGGGGGTGTGAATGTTTAGGGTTTATTCTTCACAATTCTGTCAGTACAAGTTACTTGCATTTTGGGGCTACAGAAAAAGAGAGTGAGTTATTACTTGTCCATCCATAAAATGATGGCAGTACTTGCCAACTTCTGTAGATCTCTGCGGTATTTGTTGTTACAGACAGCATTTTTCATAGATGTTTTAAATATTCTGAGAATATGAGTTTGTTAATGCCTTAATTCCTCATTATGACACTTTTTTTTTTTTTTTTTAAAACTGGTAGGGATAATAGCCCCAACAAGTGGGTTATATGTACAAACTGGAGGATGAGAGGCTGGAGGGCAGTCCTGCAGAAAGAGATCTGGGGGTTTGGGTTGGTGGCAAGTTGAATAGGAGTCAGCAGTGAGCCCTGGCAGCCGTGCCCCGGGGTGCATCAAGCACAGCATCGCTGGCCAGTTGAGGGAGGGGATTGTCCCACCCTGCCCTGCAGGGATGCAGCCCCACCTTGAGTGCTGTGTGCAGTTTTGGGCGCCTCAATATACGAAGGACATCAAACTCTGAGAGTGTGTCCAGAGGAGGGTGACCAGCATGGGGAAAGGTCTGGAGGGCAAGACTTCCAAGGAGCGGCTGAGGTCACTTGGCTTGTTCAGCTTGGAAAGGGGAAGGCTGAGGGGAGACCTCACCGCAGAAGGTGCGGACCCCCTCTCTCTGGGGCCCAGTGATCGGACACGAGGGAATGGAATGAAGCTGCGTCAGGGGAAGTTCAGATTGGGCGTTAGGAAAAGGTTCTTCTCTGAGAGGGTGGTTGGTCCCTGGAAGAGGCTCCCCAAGGGAGTGATCATGGCACCAAGCCTGTTGGAGTTCAAGCAGCATCTTGACAACACTTGTAATTACATGGTTTAGTTTTAGGTAGTCCTGCGAGGAGCAGGGAGTTGGACTCAATGATCCTTATGCGTCCCTTCCAACTTGCAATATTTGTTGATTGTACAATTCTAAGTGCGTAAAAGGCTTACATTAGTCTGTAGCAATGAGAACTGTGGAGCGATCGTGCATTATTGTAGAGGTTATAAATTGATAAGACCTGGCTTCTCAGGATTCCCAAACATTTTGAAAACTTCTAGAGTATTGCCGGTTGTGTCTGTTGGAGGAATTGGAATACTGGAGCATAAATTCTTACGCAGAGTAAGCAAATGCAAGCAAGAAATTTACCGTTTCTTGTTTTAGGTTGGGTTTTGTCTACAGTAGGTTATTTTTTTACTTTTCTTTGCTGTTTTAATAGATGCAATGGACCCACTCTTATCTGGGCTAAATATTCAGCAGCAAAACCATCCCTCTGGATCTTTAGCTTCCCAGCTCCATTCAATGCAGTCAGTTCCTGTAAACAGGCAGATGAACTCAGCCAACTTTCAGCAGCTACAGCAGCAGCCACAGTTGCAGACACGTCCTCCCCAGCCACATCAGCAGCCACAGCAGGGTATTCGACCTTCATTTACTTCACCAGCACAGGTTCCAGTTCCCCCTGGCTGGAACCAGCTTCCTTCTGGAGCACTTCAGCCTCCTCCAACCCAGGGAGCACTGGGTACATTGACAGTAAACCAGGGTTGGAAAAAGGCCCCGTTGCCTGGACAAATGCAGCAGCAACTTCAAGCAAGACCATCTCTAGCATCAGTACAAACTCCTACTCATCCGCCACCTCCATATCCTTTTGGAAGCCAGCAAACTTCCCAGGCTCACTCAAACTTTCCCCAAATGAGCAATCCTGGCCAGTTTACTGCTCCTCAAATGAAAAGCCTTCAGGGAGGGCCCTCACGGGTTCCTACACCACTACAACAACCCCACCTGACCAACAAGTCTCCTGCTTCCTCTCCTTCCTCCTTCCAGCAGGGATCTCCTGCATCATCTCCAACAGTTAACCAGACGCAGCAGCAGATGGGACCAAGGCCTCCCCAGAATAGCACACTTCCCCAGGGATTTCAGCAGCCTGTCAGTTCTCCTAGTCGTAATCCTATGGTGCAACAGGGGAATGTACCCCCCAACTTCATGGTGATGCAGCAGCAGAACCAAGGTCCACAAGGTTTACACCCTGGTTTAGGAGGTAAGAAGTACTGAGACCTTCTTTTATTTTAAAAAGAAAAGAAACGTAAAATGGCTAGAACTAATGTTGCTGTTAGTTTTGAAAAGATCATTTAAACGATAGAATAAAGACATAGACTGGGTATGAAGTGGGTACGAGTGAATTAGCATCAGCATCACTTCCTTTCTGCTACCTATCTCTGTCCTGCCGGATGTCAGTGATAGCCTAAGGGTGGACTCTGGGCCACTGCAGAAAGAAATTGCGGTATGCAATTGGTGGTTATGACTGCCAGCTGTCCTCTTGACAATTCTTCTGTTGCCCCTAAGCAAGTTGAGGTTATTCAGAGATAGTGTGGGTGGTTTGGTTTGAGGTTGTTCTTTTGGGGGGCAGTAGGGGTGGTGAGAGAGAGCGAGTATAGTAATAACAAATGAACAATTTCTTTCTCCAGCTTCCTCTGTCACCATTTAATTGTCTACTATAGAAGTGAGACATTATTTTCTATCTTCCTTTCCAAGTTGTGGATGTCTCTTCTTGACCCTGTCTTTATTTGTCATCAGTTTCTTCCCATATAAAAGAGGAAAGAGCTATTATTGCCATTCTGTTGTACTCCCTATTCTAAAATTAAGAGGTTGGGGATGTTCTAACTTCCCCGTTGGCTGTGTTGTCTTTAGTTTTTTCCTTGGACCTCTGCACTCACATCTTTTACTTACTACTCCTAGAATTCTTCTCTAACAGTGAAGGAAGTTCATCTGTCAATCCCAAGATCTCTTTTGTGCCCTTGGTGTTTTTTTCCCCCCTTGAGCCTTTTGTAGTTGTGCACCAGACTTGTAGCACTTCACTCACTCATTTGTTCATCTTTCTCTTGAATAGCTGCTCTCAGATACTCGTACACAAGCTCTTGCTTAAGCCTTTGAAATATTTTCTTCCTGTACTTAAAAAATATCAGCTATATTCTTTGTCCATCTACACTCACATATATATTTTCTAGTTTCTTGCATTCTCACGTTGTATTTCTGAAGTCTGTCCAAAAAGCTGCAAGGAATACCCAGTTTCTTGGTCTGCTGATCTGGACAAGCTGCTTGTTTTTGCTGTTTGTACCATGGGTCTCATTTGAATTCAGATGAAATTGATTCAAATGAATTGTCTCAGAGTCAAGGTTCTCCTCTTCCAGTCTGTGCTTAGGATGTCCCAGTGCCCTATACTTGGTATATCTTACCTTGTCTCCATCTGGAAGCAGTTATTTATTATTTATTATAGTCACATTTCCCTATAGTTTTGCCTCACCAGCCATATGTCCCCCATCAGGAACCATTTCCTCTAGGTAGCACATCCATGATGTCCAGATATGACCTCTGCATTCTCCTTCCTTTCTAAGTAAACCTACTACAAACAAAACCCTACTTTTTTTGAGTTAAAAATGACACCCCAAGTAAAGTGTCAAAATGCAAAATGTGTTATTTGGACTCACTGTATTCTCAGTGAGGACTCACTTATTTCTAAAATCAGTAATCCTGCTGTGAGCTATACCCTCAGCTGATATAAAAAGACAGCAGAGCTGTTTGGTTTCAGCAAAGCTGTTTTGCTTCCACTTGCTGAGATTTTTGCCTGGCTTCTGTGCATGCTCATTCCTTGCTGCAATTTTTATGTTATTTAAGTTGTAATTATGGATCTTTCCATTTTTAAGCCATCTTGCATTTAAAGGTTTGATGTGAATTAATACATTCAAACACTTCCCATTTCAGCTAGTTAATTTAGCAAATCAGAATTTATATTAGACTTGGAATAGGCCAAGTTAACACCTCTTTTTTTTCTCAGTTCAAGCATGCCTACATACAAAACTTTTGTAAAGGTTTAGCAGAACTAAAACTAGAGTCCAGTGGTATGATGTTTCAAGATGTGTATGTTCCATATTTGCAGATGTGGCTTACTGTTTGACCTTAACGTCATTATCTTGAAATATGAATTACCAGCCTAAGACCAGATTAATTAACACAAGCAACACAATTAAGCGTGCAAGAAAGCTGTAACTGTGGAAGGAACCAAAGTAAAATTCTGGCTGTGTATTGTGGGTCAGAAAAATAAGGGAGGACAGGGCTGCCTCTAGGCCTGTGGTATCATCTATTTGACTGTGAGTTAGGAAGATGTGCGTTTTGTTAAATCCATTTGTGCTGCTGCTCACGTTGGTAGGTAGAGGGAGGGTTTTGCTCGCGGTCCCAGGGCAGCAGTGATGTTGTGATACGTCAAAGTGAGGGCGTTGTGCCAGATAGGGGCCTGATAGAATTACTTGCTCTTGCAGCAGG